>NC_074718.1:7561292-7718792 GCF_947242115.1 Biomphalaria glabrata
AGACTTAACTAGTGTAAGATGAGCAGAAGCGACCGCACAAGAGAGATTCTTTTTTTCTCGTCATTCTATAACTCAGATATAAGTGATCTCCACCATACATTCTTATGTACCGCACCATTCCATAATTAAATCATGCTGCTCACCAACAACTAAAGTCAAAAAAGCTCTTAGCATGCATGGATAAAGTTTAGTCTCTGGGTAAGACTTCCTTTGAAGGTCAAGCGAGCTGCTACGGTCACGGTCGTCTCTGCTTAGAGCTCATAAATCAGACGCTGATATGTTGATATTTCCTTTTCCCAGGCTGTTACACCGCGCCATCCCTAGATGTGAACCCTTGTGCTATTCCCATCAGACACAAGAATTATACCGGCAGTTACATTGAACAACCTGTAAGTATATAAGATAAGATAAAATAAGATATTTTTTATTGGTCCAATTAAATGGAAATTCTGTTTGACTGCTATTGACCACCTCAGCGTAACTACTGTACAATAACAATATCATTAAGGATCAAAGTATGAACAACATTCACACACTGACAATCAGCACTATATTTCACGGTGTCTAATTGGTAGATGTGGTTTTAGACAGCTGCTTCTAGAATGTTCCAAATTCGGATAATTACCAGCTATGTCTTTTTTTGTCCATCCTATTTCCACTTTTTATCTACTATAGGAAAGCTATTAATACACTTGTAAGACACATTTCCTCATGGATAATATTGATTATTATTATTTGAATAATGACTTAATATTTATATCCTGGCACTGCCAGGGTCGAGCATCGTTAGAGAAAAGAAAAAAATGCAGTGTAGTCTCCCTTTAGCAGTGTACACTGAGAAATTGTCTGGTGATGTGGCAGGTCTGCAGCAGTACCGTCCTCTGACAGGCAACGAGAATCTTCTTAGGAATGTTAAGAATGTTACTGTGAGGTCAGTTGTCACTATCCCCTCGGCTGATATAACAACGGGGTATATTGTTATTTCCATAAACGCTTAATCTCCAAGCCTAAGTTCCCATATTTTCGTTGTTTTTCCAGCTCAAGTTTTTCTTAAATTATGAAACAAAGGTACAGCGATGACAATAATGACAGCTTTTTAAAAATATTTTTTAATCAATTAGCAGCAGATCAAGGCGATTAAAATCTACCGTTGTTCAACATCCCAGTCTTCACCGAGATTCAAACTCAAGAACCCTCATTTTGGAAGCCAAGCGCTCTACCGCTCAACCAATATCCACATGAATTCTTTAAAAAGACAGTTAAAAATCTATTGCAAGATTTGATCCCAAAACGGACAGAATGACAGGATAAATGTATAGTTAAAACAAATATTTTTTATTGTTGTTTTAGTACAATGATTGGAGCATTGGCGACAATTATTTGGATTGGATAGGTGCTGAGCCAACTCAGAGCTCATGGCGTGAGATCCTTCCTGAAGGCAGCCCAACCATTTCGACATCTAATATAAAGAAATCAAATAAGTACCATGTACTCAACACGTAAGTAGACTTCACTCTATCTACCTGGGGCCGATGGAGATTTTAAACTTTCTAATAAAGGGAAGGGCATCTAGAGGTATTTAAGAAGGGGGATGGAGTCTTTAGTTATCTGTGATAGGGAATGGAGTCTTTAGTTATCTGTGATAGGGAATGGAGTCTTTAGTTATCTGTAATAGGGAATAGAGTCTTTAGTTATATGTTTATAGGGAATAGAGTCTTTAGTTATCTGTGATAGGGGATGGAGTCTTTAGTTATCTGTAATAGGGAATAGAGATTTAGTTATCTGTGATAGGGGATGGAGTCTTTAGTTATCTGTAATAGGGGATGGAGTCTTTAGTTATCTGTGATAGGGATGGAGTCTTTAGTTATCTGTAATAGGGGATGGAGTCTTTAGTTATCTGTGATAGGGTATGGAGTCTTTAGTTAACTGTGATAGGGGATGGAGTCTTTAGTTTTCTGTGATAGGGAGTGGAGTCTTTAGTTATCTGTGATAGGGAATGGAGTCTTTAGTTATCTGTTTATAGGGAATGGAGTCTTTAGTTATCTTTTTAAAGGGAATGGATTCTTTAGTTATCTGTGATAGGGTATGGAGTCTTTAGTTATGTGTGATAGGGAATAGAATCTTTAGTTATCTGTGATAGGGAATAGAATCTTTAGTTATCTATGATAGGGAATAGAATCTTTAGTTAGCTGTGATAGGGAATGGAGTCTTTAGTTATCTATGATAGGGAATGGAGTCTTTAGTTATCTGTGATAGGGAATAGAATCTTTAGTTATCTATGATAGGGAATAGAATCTTTAGTTAGCTGTGATAGGGAATGGAGTCTTTAGTTATCTGTGATAGGGAATGGAGTCTTTAGTTATCTGTGATAGGGAATAGAATCTTTAGTTATCTGTGATAGGGAATGGAGTCTTTAGTTATCTGTGATAGGGAATGGAGTCTTTAGTTGTCTGTGATATGGAACGGAGTCTTTAGTTTTCTGTGGTAAGGAATGGAGTCTTTAATTATCTGTGATAGGGAATGGAGTCTTTAGTTATCTGTGATAGGGAATGTAGTCTTTAGTTATCTGTGATATGGACTGGAGTCTTTAGTTATCTGTTTATAGGGAATGGAGTCTTTAGTTATCTGTGATAGGGAATGGAGTCTTTAGTTATCTGTTTATAGGGAATGGAGTCTTTAGTTATCTGTGATAGGGAATGGAGTCTTTAGTTATCTGTGATAGGGAATGGAATCTTTAGTTATCTGTTTATAGGGAATGGAGTCTTTAGTTATCTGTGATAGGGAATGGAGTCTTTAGTTATCTGTTTATAGGGAATGGAGTCTTTAGTTATCTGTTTATAGGGAATGGAGTCTTTAGTTATCTGTGATAGGGAATGGAGTCTTTAGTTATCTGTTTATAGGGAATGGAGTCTTTAGTTATCTGTGATAGGGAATGGAGTCTTTAGTTATCTGTGATAGGGAATGGAGTCTTTAGTTATCTGTGATAGGGAATGTAGTCTTTAGTTATCTGTGATAGGGACTGGAGTCTTTAGTTATCTGTTTATAGGGAATGAAGTCTTTAGTTATCTGTTTATAGGGAATGGAGTCTTTAGTTATCTGTGATAGGGAATGGAGTCTTTAGTTATCTGTTTATAGGGAATGGAGTCTTTAGTTATCTGTGATAGGGAATGAAGTCTTTAGTTATCTGTGATAGGTAATAGAATATTTAGTTATCTGTGATAGGGAATGGAGTCTTTAGTTATCTGTGATAGGGAATGAAGTCTTTAGTTATCTGTGATAGGGAATGGAGTCTTTAGTTATCTGTTTATAGGGAATGGAGTCTTTAGTTATCTGTTTATAGGGAATGGAGTCTTTAGTTATCTGTGATAGGGAATGGAGTCTTTAGTTATCTGTTTATAGGGAATGGAGTCTTTAGTTATCTGTGATAGGGAATGGAGTCTTTAGTTATCTGTGATAGGGAATGGAGTCTTTAGTTATCTGTGATAGGGAATGTAGTCTTTAGTTATCTGTGATAGGGACTGGAGTCTTTAGTTATCTGTTTATAGGGAATGAAGTCTTTAGTTATCTGTTTATAGGGAATGGAGTCTTTAGTTATCTGTGATAGGGAATGGAGTCTTTAGTTATCTGTTTATAGGGAATGGAGTCTTTAGTTATCTGTGATAGGGAATGAAGTCTTTAGTTATCTGTGATAGGTAATAGAATATTTAGTTATCTGTGATAGGGAATGGAGTCTTTAGTTATCTGTGATAGGGAATGAAGTCTTTAGTTATCTGTGATATGGAATGGAGTCTTTAGTTATGTGTGATAGTTAATAGAATCTGTAGTTATCTGTGATCGGGGAATCTTTAGTTATCTGTGATAGGGAATAGAATCTTTAGTTATCTGTGATAGGATGGAGTCTTTAGTTATCTGTGATAGGGAATGGAGTCGTTAGTTATCTGTGATAGGGAATGGAGTCTTTAGTTATCTGTGATAGGATGAAGTTTTTTGTTATCTGTGATAGGATGGAGTCTTTAGTTATCTGTGATAGGTTGGAGTCTATAGTTATCTGTGATAGGATGGAGTCTTTAGTTATCTGTGATAGGATTGAGTTTTTTGTTAATTGTGATAGGATGGAGTTTTAAGTTATCTGTAAGTTGGTGAAATTTTTAGTGATCGGCTATCTTTGAGACTGGGATGGAGTACTTATCTATCTGTAAAGAGAATGGGGTTTTTTGCCATCGAAGAGGGGAGAATCGAGTATTAGCGAGAATGGATTGAGACTTGCCTACATGCAAACAAAGACCTTGTCTCCTTACCGTCTTCTCAACTCAACAACCAACCGCCTCACACTTTCCTCAACTTGTCAGCTATTCATTAGAGTTGGCTTCACCCCCATGGGCGCACTAAAACCCCGGAATTCAAAATCCTAGTCTTCACCGAGATTCGAACCCTAGGTTCGGAACCCATGCTCTTCAAGACTCAGCCACTGCGCCTCCGTCTGTTTATGAGGCCCACGGTTAACGAGGGTGTCATGTGGCCAGCACAACGACCAACCGACTTAAGTCTCACCCAACTAATGCTATCCATTATAGAGTTGGCTAAACTCTTGTGAGCCCCTAAAAATTGCGAAATAAAAAAATCCTAGTCTTAACTGAGATTTAAACCCGAGACCTCTCGTTTCGGAAGCCAAGCGATTTACCATGTAACCAGTACGTGATGTCATTATGTTGTAATTATAATTTCTTAATCTAAAGAATTAACGAAAATGTAATACCGCTTTTCTGTTTTGAAAATATGCAACAATTCTACATGATCGTCTGCTAGTCACGATGCTGCGAAATGCCAACTGCTACATTGCGACGCTGCCAAATATCATACGACTACACATCTTAATCTTACATGCCACATTGCTACATGCTAGATCGCAACATCGACGCACTGCTACAGACCAAAGTGCTACGTGCCATATTGCTACAAGCCCCCCCCCCCTCCCATTGTAACATGTCAAATAGCTACACTGCAATATTTTCTACATTGCGCCAAAAAACGGTCGCTCCAAAACGGCTGCGTCAAAACGGTAGCACCAAAACTGTCGAGCCAAAACGGCTGCGCCAAAAACGTCACGCACCGTTCTATACTGCAAGTCATGAAACTACGTGCCATAAATCTGCATTGTCATTCAGCTACATGACATATTACTAAATGACCTAAAGCTACATTGAAGTACTCCTTCATACCATAGTGCCCTAAAGATCCCGAAATTAATAATCCCAGTCCTCACCAGTATTTAAGCCCGGGATGCCCTGTTCGAAAGCCAAGCCCTTTACCACTCAGCCACCGGGCCTCTCATAGTGTTACATGCCATATTGAAGTCGAACATGTAGATTGTCAGTAATTATGCTACAGCCTCCATACCTGTTTCTCATATATATTCATTTGTCATTTAGCTCTATGCCTAATTGCCACATGCATAGTGCTGTATTGCTAAATGCAAAATAATAATTAATATTCTGAAGATTGATGAGGGATGCAGTATTTCAAATACAAAAAAAAAAGCGTACAAAATATATGCATGGTTGAATCTAGCATGTGATATACATGTCATGAATGAGTTTTAAAAAATGTCTTTTTTTTTTCCCTTTTTTTTCCTATTGATCGATGTCCACAGGTGCATATAAGGCCAGGCGTTTTACATTACTTATAGGTGTTTTGTTACCAAGAACGTCTGATTTGGTTTTATCTGGGTTTTAACTGGGTTTTATCTGGGATGCAATGTTTTGGCATCACAATAATATAATATAATATAATATAATATAATATAATATAATATAATATAATATAATATAATATAATATAATATAATATAATATAATATCACAATATATCACATGTAATTGATAATTCCTTATAATAATATTATTATTTTTAACATCATCCGAATCATCATAGTAATTATCAACTTCCTGATCATCACCATCATCGTCATTATCATCAATATCATTATCATTATCATCATCATCATCTGACATTAGACATGGGCTGCATGAGTGCTGTGACAATGCGAATGTTTGAATTTGTTCTACTTTTAACATCGGTCAGTAAGAAGTCATATCTCTGTAACAAAAGGCAGGTGGTCCAATCGGTGCGCTTGAACTTGGCTTGGCTACCTAGAAGGGGGCTCGAGGTTCGATAATCGACTCGGGCAGAGTTGTGTTTACTGAGCGCCTAAAGGCAGCACGGAAAACCAACTCCTAGGTACCCCCCTCCCCCCAAATGAGTATGGACCAAAGCGCTCTGAGCATGCTATAAGCATGAAAGTAGCGCTATATAAAAGCTATAATAATAATAATAATAATAATCATTAATGATTCATAAACATCTAAAACTCACATTGCACAGATTAAGATAATGATAATAATAATAACAATTACTGTTATTATTATATAGAGTTATTAATAAAAATACATAGGGCCCAAGACGGTATAAGAAAATAACTAACATAGAAATAAACCAATCATAATACATTTTTATCGTTTAAAGTACCGATGTTGTTCAGGAATAGTTATCTGGTTATCCTTCACCTCAATGCATGTCCGTGTTTCACACTTTAGGTCTGTGTCTGGTTTCATGAAGTCATGGTGCACCTATAGAAACCATTGGCTAAAATGGTATTATCGAGATAACTCTGATGCCTATTTCTCGATCTGTGACAAATGTCTATAAATGGGTATTATCGAGATAACTCTGACGCCTAGTTCTCGATCTGTGACAAATGTCTATACATGGGTATTATCGAGATAACTCTGACGCCTAGTTCTCGATATGTGACAAATTAATATATGAAATAACTTTGACGCTTATTCCTTGGCCTAAGAAGAAACGACACCCACCTTTTTTTTTATCCCTCCTTCCCTAACAAATAGTGTTAAAAATATTAATTTGTTCTTTGTCTGTACTATTAATTATCTTTTTAACCTAAACTCTATTAAGCACACATAAGCAATGCATTATTCAATTTCACCCATCCCTTAGCCTGTTGAACCGTTGGGGGCACCACACAAGATCTGTTGACTGTCTATCTCCCTTTCTCCATACCTCTCTGTCTTTCACCTTGACTAGAACCTCTTTCAATGGCAGGCCGTCCATTCTTTGATCTTGCCTCTTCTTCTTTTCCTGGTACTGTTCCCTGGTACTATTCCCTGGTACTGTTCCCTGGAACAGTTACCTGGTACTGTTCCCTGGTACAGTTACCTGGTACTGTTCCCTGGTACAGTTCCCTGGTATAATTCCCTGGTACAGTTCCCTGGTACTGTTTTCTGGTTCTGTAATGCATTATATACAGTACAACAATTAACTCTTTCTCTCCTAAATGACGATACCATCGTTGATCTGAACTCATTAAATTAGATTAATGTTTAATTTTATAAACGTTATTTTGTGTCATGTAAAAAGAGCATGCATTCCCCTTTAGTTCTATACCAAATAAAACATTTTCTGATAACAAACAACAAAGCTATTGAAGCCCAATCATAACAGGGGGAGTGAAATAATAATGAGCAAATGAAGAATTCCTTCGAAACGTGGACAAATAATTACGGAGAGAAAGAGTTAAAAAAATATAACATATTTTAATGTAGAATTGCTACTATGTACATTTTCTACGTGAATTTTTTTTTTAAATGCTATTTTTGATTCACGAACAGATACGGAGAAGGTTACTGGTTGTTAGATGTAGAAATGGACTGTTCCAAGACGGTCAATGGATTCTTCGAGGTGAAAGCGTTCCTGAATCACGAGTTCGAGTATGACATAGACCAGGACAAAATGTGCTCGGGGGCGTACGCCATGCGGAAGCCTTTCACTTCAAGAAGTCACGTGGGGATGTGTGGTGCCAAGAATGTATTTTACATCAACTACGGTGCTTGTGAAGTGACTTGGCTCTAAGGAGACTGCAGCAGGCTTGAGACTCTTAAATTTAAACAAATAAAATTAGCTTTTTTTTTTTAGTTGGTTCTTTTCTTTTTTGCCTCCCCTTCTTGTCAAGACTCCACCTCTTTTATTCTTATTTTATTCTTCTTATAAATCTCTAAAACACAAAACGTTTATGTTCGTCACTTTCCGAAATCTAATAATATAAAAGGGAGACAAAATTCATTCCCCTTTACAATATTAGGTAATATATTGTACGTAATGGTAAGTGTGCAGAGGCGCAGCTATACATTTTGGGGGAGAGGCTTGACCTGTTTATGGGCTCTGCATTTTGACATCAGTCGTAATATTTAATGTAAAAACACATTTCGGACACCCATTTGGACCCCCACCCTCAAGTGTGGACCCTGGAGGATTTTCACATTTGGACTCCCACTTGCACTCATTCCAGCTACGCCACCGCAGCAGCATCACGCTATGAATAGTAATGAAAATCTTCCCAGGTATGGTCTGCAAGGTTGCTAATGTCACCTGAGACAGTACATACATTTCTAGTAGTTAGTTTTCTGTACTGAGGAGTCGTTATTGTTACCCGCTGTGATGCGGGTGTGATTTTTAGAAGTAAAATTATATATATATATATATATATATATATATTCCTGAGGACTTGTTATATTGAATATATTTGATACCGCTGTTATGCGGATATAGTTATATTGCAACTGGATATTCTGGTGTAACAACTAGAAGTGCAGTACATTATTATTATTATTGAATAAACGTCATATTGTCAGCTCAGGATAGACTCTGTATACTATTCATGTTTGTTATGTGCTAAATGGATTCACAAACCCAGCATTCTTCAACCATACACAACAAGCGTGTTACACATAGGTGTGATTGGCAAAACTATTGCAGACTCCTTGGCCCACCAGGGAGGGCAAACACCACCCACCGTACAGGCTGCGAGTCTTCATCAAGCTCTGGCAAAAATTCAAAAAACTGAAATGGAAAAGTGGCTTGAGTGCTGGGACAAGTCCCAAAAAAGCCCGTGGAGTCTGGGGAGCGCATGAGGCGCCCTGACTGCACTTCCCCGTGGTGGAGGCTGTCCAGGCCTGAGTAAGCTATAGCAGGAAAGGCCACTGTTCTGTGGGCTTATACTTCTCACGTCTAGGGCCAAATTTTGATTCACAGTGCCCCCGCTGCGGGGAAGAAGAGGAAACCGTGCCTCATATTCTGTTTGACTGCCCCAGACTTGCTGATCTCCGTCTCGACAGGTCCTGGAAACAAAAAATTCTCGACCTGTATGGTGAAATGTATGCACTATGCAAGACAGCAGGGTTTCTGCTCACTAAAATGAGTTTGATGATAATGATAAATCAAATAAGAATATAAAACTAAAATGTTATTTAACCTTGGTTAGGCCAATAATAGAATATGCATCCTCTGTTTGGGACCCCTCAACTCATGAAAACATTAAGAAACTGGAACAGACACAAAATAGAGCAGTGAGATTCTTAAAAAACGAATATTCACATTTGAATAGAGTCTAGAGTAGCACCTAAAGGAAAATCACTAAATTTAGAAAGCCTTTAGGATAGAAGACTTAAAAGTAAAGTAGCAATTATACATAAAACACTGAACCATAATCTTCAAATACAAAAACAATATTTAATAAAATACTCAGAAAGACACAAATATATACTCACAAATTGCACTACATATGCTAGGACAAATTTGTACAAATGCTCCTTCTTTCCTAGCGCTATTAGAGCATGGAATGGGTTGCTTGAGCTAGCCAGGAAAACCAGTGACTTCGTTAACATGCATGACTAAATGAATGACGCGTAGGACATAATCATTTTCTTTTTTCAAGTAACGTCTGTATTTTATAAGATAAGATAAGAATTTGGTATAGTTTTCGCGCACATTTTCGTTTTAATTCGTCAGATTTGAAAGGCGTATGTAAAAGTTAATATTTAAAAATACGCATGACTAATGTTTCTGAACTGGAGCTTTCATAAAAGAAAGTTATACATTAAATGTATCTAGAAATCAACAAAGTAAAAGCTGTCTTCTGGTTGATAAGACATAGCTCTAGTCTTCATGTACTATGCATTTATGTATTCCACGTAGACCAAGACTCCGTTAGTCACCCACAAGGTCAACAAACATATGTGCAGCACTTTTCCCATCACATATGGTGGGCTCATTAGGAAGCATCCTTGTATGACGTCCTATGAGTGGACAGATAGGGGCGTGTCAGATACTTGGAAGAATGTATTAATGAATATATAACGGTTTCGAGAAGGGAAGGGTGAGGCTGCTTCAGGTGGAGGTTCACTCAGAATATGTAAATTCGTTAAGGAAAATAAAATAATTACATGGACATTATGCATAAGGATTGTGTGAAGGGCCAACTTGAGTAATAGCATAGGAGACGTATGTGGGTATGGGTGGAGGGGGGTGAGGATAACATTATATGTTGTTAGACATTTAATTATGTTTTATTTACTAAGATTATATTATTATTATTATTATTATTATTATAGCTTTTATATAGCGCTACTTTCATGCTTATAGCATGCTCAGAGCGCTTTTGGTCCAATCTCATTTGTGGACCGGTGGGGGGGGGGTATCTAGGAGTTGGTTAACTCTGTCTAGTACTAATCTTTCACAATGTTATTTCTCCCATATCCATTTCTTGCATATTGAAATTCCATTTGAAATTTCGAACAATATTGAAATTCAATATCATGATATTTTTGGTTCTTGCAAAGTTTTGGTGCAACGGCTACTTATGTCTTTGCCCAAAAAGAACCGTTTAAATCTAAAATTCAATACCCAAGCATTTTTTTTTTTCTGAACACTTTTGAATGAAAATTTCCAGAAGTGGGAAGTTCTTCTAATAGGGACACATATTTCAATCTTGACTTGAGTAAATTTGTAAAGTCAGAAGGAAACAATTCTATAACCAAAAATATTGCGTTGTATAAAGAAGCCATTGAAATAAAATTACAATACTAACGCACCTAATTTTAAATAAAGTACCCTAGAGATAGATGAAGCGGAGATATTCATTTTTTAAGGTCCAAAATAAGTTACAGGGGTTCATGGAGCGGCGTGCCTTCCTTGTACACTGTGAGCTAACATGTTAGTCCCACAAAACCCTTTAAAAAACGTTATTTTGTTTATAGCGGTCCCCGTAAAATTAAATACGCTATTAGTTTTGTGTTGTCCGTCTGTTGGTCTGTCTCATTTATATTAAAAAGCTAAAAAAATCTATTACAAACTAATTTCTCCTTTTGGCCAGAAAAAAAATAGATATGATATGAGTCAGAGATATCATTATCGATAATAGGTTGTTCTATTTATTTTTAAGTGAAAAACAACGCCACAAAATTTTTTAAAATTACTCTTCTAATTTGTTGTTCAGTTTGTTTTTAAGTTGAAAACAACAAAACCAAAGGATTCTTTGACATTGTATTACTTAAAACATTCAAAAAAGCCCCTTCGTGAATATGGTGGGGTCGCCTCTGAGTTTGTGATAACACAAACTCACTTTTTAATCTGTTAAAGTTAAGTCTGTATTTTTTTTTAATTAGTGCGTCTCTGGAATACTTATGATTTGTAAGGTTTAATGTCATTTTCCTTATAGAAACTTTTTTTCATCAAGAATCGTTTACAAAATGCTTAGGCTAAATTCTAAATGGTCGCACCTTTTTTTTTCAAATCGAGGCATTTTTCATTTGATCCTTGCAGTTGTCTGGGTTGTAATTTTGGCTATGGCTCGTCTGCCCGGGCACCCCTGACAAGTAAAGTAAAAAAAGTAAAGTTCTCTTTTCAGACCTTGTGGTCTATCAGTTTATATATTAAGTAATGATAAGAGAACAGGTATATATATAGTTCGTCCATTGTGATTCAATGATGATCACTTTGTCATCCAAGGGGCTGAGGGCTTTGCACTGGGGTTTTATGCCACCTCATGTGGCTGGTGAGACCTATGTGAGCCCGGAATGTTATCTTCTGCCAGCGTTCTTCTCTTTTCCTCAGCAACCTGTGCGCCAGTTTTCACAGCGCGACGCCATGATGTTCTGTCATGTGCCTTTGTATTTGGAGGAGGGGGGGGGGGAAACGACTAGCGACTTGCTCTGGAATTTGGATTTAAGTGAGGAGGATTCGCGCTACACGTCGACCTCACTCTTTCGCCCTAAAGCCCATCATTCTCCAGAAGGAAGAGAACTAGTAATGGCAATATGTTAACAAATATTAGTTAAACAATAAGAGTTTCTTTCACAAGGCTTGAATGATTTAATTAAAGAATAGGACGTAACTGATGGTTAGACATAATAATAAATACTAGATCAGCGTGCATAAGTATATGAAATTATACAACAAAGAACTAGTTAACAGGCAAGGACACCTTAGTCACAGTGCCAACCGTCCGATCCGGGCTCGCAAAGGCCAACAATCCAATGCCATGGATACTGTCCAAGAAGGGTCCCTGCAACTACTGATCAGGCTTGACTTCAGGAGACTCCCAAGCCTGAGTACCTAAACAAGAAAAATATGCATTCCTTGTGACCGCCAGTTCACTTGATTATACCTATAATGACAACGACCTTAGAGGTACAAAGTAACGAAGAAATTATAATAACCTAATTTAACAATACTGGGGAAAAACATGTCAATCTGCTATCCAAGCAAACAAAAAGTCACAATGACGCCAATATAGCGCGTCTTTAGAGACAGCACACAAACAATTTTGGTGCACAAAAGAAACACGCCTAACAAAGAAGCAACTCCACTTGCGCATGACAGCAGGGACGTTTTTTTTTTCGATTCCTGCAACTCACGTGACACTGCCTGGTCGTGCGGTTTGCGCGCTGGACTGTCGTTCGGATTTATCGATGGTCCAGGGTTCAAACCCTGCCCGCGCCCATCCCCCGTCGTCCTGAGGGAGGTTTGAACAAGGAAGTAATTATTTTCAACTCTAAAGGAACATCCGAAACATGTAAAACATTTTACAAACATTTTACACTGTCATCGTTGCCAATATTCTTTGATGATCAACAGTCTATAAAACAACTACAATAAAAATCTAAACAAAAAAAAAACTAGAAATTTTAGAGTTTTGGCTCGAAGTCTTTTCCCCCAGTCAGTCTCAGTGCCTGAGTTAAGAATATGGAGGCCCTGCGCCGGATCTTTTAGCAGAACATCTCCCTATTTAGCTGTAACCTGGATGCGCTTCTTGCTTTTACTAGATCTAAGAAATGTCATATTTGTGACAAAAAAATAGGCCTTAACTTTTTAATGATATATCTGTTATTTTCTTATATTCAATATGCTTATATAGTTTAAAAAGTATATAATTTAAAAAATGGTGATGCCTCTTTATGGGTGACTCACTGTGAAGCCGTAAATTCGCCACTGGTCTCAAGGCACCACGCTACGCCTCTGAAAGATGTTTTCACAGCAGAAATAAACACTAGGCACACCATGCTCGATTACCAGCAACATCCCGCTACACACCATCACACCATCACCACCACAACATCCGGCTGTTACAACTTAACTAGGAGCATCCGTGTATAAAAGCCATTCAAAGTTAACAGTGCATCTATAAATATGTATGTAAGTATCTAGCAGACGACAGGACGTCAGTTATTCTACTAACTTAGAGTTATTGAAATCAAGCAAGGTAATTAATTTTTTTTCAAATGTTGACCTTCCCAGTAAAACACCTGTACAATATATCTAATAACTTGACTTTTATTACATATTTATTATAAAGCAATTGTTAAAACAATATCAATTACCTATTGAAGGCGATATTCTTTATAAAAGGTTAATGCATGGGCTGATGGAGATAATTTTCTAGACTGGTTGCAGGGCCGGCTTTAGGCATAGGCTAACTAAGCAGCCACCTAGGGCCACGATTGATGGGGGACCTCCCGTAAGATTCATAACAATGTTTTAGAGAAGAAAGAGTGAGACATGTGCCCAATGTTATTGTTGAGGTACATTAGGTTTTAAATAAAATGCGTCATTTTCTTTTTTTTTTCCTGATTATTTTTAAATTTTTCAATTTCATTTTGGGGCCATTGAATTCACTTCACCTAGGGCCTCCAATAATTTAAGGCCGGCCCTGCTAGTTTGGTTGAAATATTCCAGCCACAGGAGTTCCAGCAATTTATGCAACGTGTATCAAGTCTAAAGAATGTATTGATTTGAATTTATAAATTATATAGTAGCTAAGAAAAGTCTTCAGATATGGTCTATATAAATTAAGACTTTCGCTACATTATAATTATCGCTTTTATATAGCGCTACTTTCATGCTTATAGCATGCTCAGAGCGCTATGGTCCAATCTCATTTGTGGACCAGTGGGTGGAGGAGGGGGTATCTGGGAGAACGTTTTCCGTGCTGCCTTTAGGCGCTCAGTAAACACAACTCTGCCCGAGTCGGGTGTCGAACCTATAGCCCCCTTCATAGGGTAGCCAAGACAAGCCAAGTTAAGGACTCTAGACCACGCTTCCCACGCTTCCATGAGACCTAAATATTCTGTCTTCTTTTAAAGGAACGTTATGGATTTATAAGATAAGAAGATAAGATAAATCTAGACTCTGTAGTGTTTGTTGAAAATGCCTACCTTAAAATGCTATTTATCGTTGTAGTTTTTGATTCGTCACATATGGTTAAAGTCCTGCATTTAACAGTGTGAAATGCAATGGCCTTTATTATATAGGGATTTTACCATAAAATCATTTAGAAAAATTTGATTGCAAAACATTTTTAAATAGTATTTTATATAGTATAGTAGGACTTTATAATATGGACATTTCTGTTTACTCCCCAAATATATCCAGTAAAATTAAAATTCATTTAAAGAAAAGTTGTTTAAAACAATATTTTAAATTACACCTTACATTACATGTACAAGATTTTTTTTTTACATATCCCTTCAATGCTGAAATTGGACTTGACTGTCACTTGACCACTTCATGAGGTTGTGACCGAGCGTCGCATGAGGTTGGCGGGACATGTCCACCGAGTTAAATCACACATCCCAAGTGTTGCAATGACATAGATGCTCATACGAGGGAAGCGTAAACAGGGGCGTCCTCGTAGCACGGTGATGACACACTTTGTCATGGAGGACGTTTGAGCAGCGGACACACGCTGCAGACTTTCCAAGCGGCGAGTGGCGACTGGGTGTAAAATCGGCCCGAGCATTTCCATACCATCCGGTCCATAACCTGAATATCATATGATTGACATCCAGTTCTAGATCTACCTGTCCTCAAAATCATTATGTTAAGTTTGATAATGTATCGATAACTTTTGGCATGCATACAGTGAACTCTATATATCTTTGATAAGAAATATAAGCCTTATGCTGCTTTTTGATCGCTAAGCTACAAGGATGAGGCCAACTAGTAGCACTGCCTACGGATTCGGGCTGTTACATAATGTCGAAATAGTGTTAGATTAAATTAGTATTACACTGTAGAGTCTGTAAAAGATTTAAAAAACAAACACGATGCTCAGAGAACCCTTTTAGAAGACGTGAAATAAGTAACGTACTCCGTTACAGTCCTCACGATCTATTGCCAGATGATGTAAAGGTCATTTGTTTCTTTGGCCATCGGTCAAGGAGCGTGATGCCATGTTGCCAGTACAAAGACCAACCTCCTTCTTTTATTTTCCCCAATTAAAGCCAGGTACCCATTTAAAGTTGGGTGGGGAATATATTAGAAACTTTAACGATTTAATACGTGTCATAGAGGCATCAATGTGGTCCTTTAGGTGGCCCTACCGGCCCATTTGGGTACTGGCCAGCCTGGCATTTGCCCGGATTCCAATATAGCCAGTCTGCCTCTGCCAGCGACAGATCTCTATTGATACAGCTTGCAAGCCATTGCAGCGAACGACTCGAAGGATCTAAGTATGTTTAAGTTATTTTTTTTTCTTATGGATCTGGATGGCCAAATGTTAGTGTTTGTATTTAAAATCAAAGGTTTAAAATTTGAATGCCGGTGAATCAGTGGTTTTCAGGCATCCTTTTTGAAACATAAAATTAACAATATTGATCTACTTCTAAATACAGATAAAAGATGTATAACCTGCTCATCCTTGTGGGCTGTCTCCTATGTGTAACTGGTGAGAGATTATTGGCTTGAGTATCTACTTGTATTAATAACTCTCACCTAAAAAACTGCAATATCCAATGGAAAGATGATTTATTACTAAGTTTTATTTATTTCTTATCTTTCATTCTCACTCTATTTCTCTCTCTCTCTCTCTCTCACACTTTGTCTCCCTCTCTTTTTCGTTCTTTCTCGCTCCTTCTCTTTCTCTCTCTATTTCTCTGTCTCTCTCTTCTCTGTCCCTCTCTCTTCTTCTTTGTTTCTTTCTTCCTCTCTCTCTATCACTTTGTCTCTTTCTCGCTCCTTCTCTTTCTCTGTCTCTCTCTTCTCCCCCCACCTCTCTTTTTCTCTGTCTCTCTCTTTCTCTCTCTGCCTCTCTCTTCTCTCTTCCTCTCTTTTTCTTCCTCCATCTTTTCTCTCTCTCTCTCTCTCTCTTTTATTGCTGCATACTGTCTCTATTTTCTTTATATTGTCCTTCATCATTTTCTTCCCAAAATCTTCTCGAACTCAATAGTTTCTACCACCAAAATGTATACGAGTCATTATTACTTTCGGTAAGCAGGATTAAATTTTTGGTTTTAATCAACTTCCTCAAAGGATCACCATACCTCAGGACGGCCATTTTAATAGAGAAGAGAACAGACTTTGGTCAGAACTTGTTTCTCCGAGGTGGACTTGACTATAGTCGAAGACAAGGTACATACTAAGTAACTAATAGATTTAAGTAATCATAGGTGTGTATCCATTAATGTTTGTGCATACACAGCAGAGATGGAAACTATAATCTATGTAATAAACTGGGTAATAACAATATCACTAATATCACATATCAAATACATATATCACACAGAATAGCTAATATCACAAATCAAATACATATATCACACAGAATTGCTAGGAACACATATCAAATACATATATCACACAGAATTGCTAGGACCACATATCAAATACATATATATCACACAGAATTGCTAGCATCACATTTCAAATACATATATCACACAGAATTGCTAGGACCACATATCAAATACATATATCACACAGAATTGCTAGGACCACCTATCATATACATATATCACACAGAATTGCTAGGAACACATATCAAATAAATACATCACACAGAATTGCTAGGAACACATATCAAATACATATATCACACAGAATTGCTAGCATCACATTTCAAATACATATATAACACAGAATTGCTAGGACCACATATCAAATAAATACATCACACAGAATTGCTAGGAACACATATCAAATACATATATCACACAGAATTGCTAGCATCACATTTCAAATACATATATCACACAGAATTGCCAGGAACACATATCAAATAAATACATCACACAGAATTGCTAGGAACACATATCAAATACATATATCACACAGAATTGCTAGCATCACATTTCAAATACATATATCACACAGAAATGCTAGGATCACATATCAAATACATATATAACACAGAATTGCTAGGACCACATATCAAATACATATATCACACAGAATTGCTAATATCACATATCAAATACATATATCACACGGAATTGCTATTATCAAACGAAATAAGAAGCAATTCATACTTGTGGCATTATTACATGAACCATGTCGTAAGGTCTTACTCGAATGAACAGTTATAAAACACTGTAAAATATAACAATCTTTGTTTAGTATCAGTTTCCTTGTCAAATATCTAAAGGTGGCAGCAGAATAAGCGTATCCTCTATTCAGTCTACGTGTCAATGATTTGATAAATACATTCTCTAGTATCACTTTTCATTTAATACTAGGTAGCTGTTTTAAAACATTACCAGCATTATTTTTAATGCCTTAATTCAAAATATATATTTCGTCAGATGGTATTTCACAAATCAGCAGAACGTATTTTCATTCAATATCTATTCTAAAGGTTTATTTTTCTGCTGATTGTATGCAATATTTAAACTTGACTATATAATGACCATTCCAATCAAGGTTATATGTTCTATACAAATAAGCTCCCTTCTCGGGGCAGATGATGCTAAGTCCTTGTTTTTGTGGCCCACGGTTAACTAGGGTGTCATGTGGTCAGCACACGACAAATCGTCTTTACTTTCACTCCATCTAATGTCAGGTACCCATTAGAGCTGGCTAGATTCAGATGTGCCAAAGAGATCCCGAAATTAAAAATCCTAGTATTCAGCAGGATTTGTACCTTGGACACCTCGGTTCGAAAGCCAAACGCTGTACCACTCAGCCATCGCGCCTCCCTACACAAAAAAAAACAGGTCTTAATGTGTTTGTAGTTTTGATTGCTCCTTGAAAGCTATTTAAATATTTATCTTAGGATATATTTGTGTGATGTTGGTTTTTTTTCAGGATGCGATAACGCCACCTCTCTCGACACAAACCCTTGCGCTATCCCCATAGAACATACCATCTACTTGAACGACGTGTATAAGGCCGTAAGTACTTAACATTTAGTTCAAGAGGGTCGTAGGCGTACGGGGTAGGGTATCAATGGTGGGGTAGCTATTGGGAAGGGGGATAAATATGGATCGCTAAAGATAAATTTTCACTCGTAATTGTCAGTTATTTTGCATACATCTTTTTTGTCGAGTTCCTTTTCTATGCTTTGCTTGGCTCATTATGGGTTTACATAATAATTACAATCAAGAACAATTAATGCTACATATACTTCAACTTCAGATCCATGAATAACAAATAATAACTTTAATATCCAATAGAGCACAAATAATACACAATAAATATTAATATTAATAAACAAACACCAGTCCATGAAGCAACCTTCCAACCTTCCTGGACCGGGGACAAGACCTCAATGACTAACACACTCTCTCGCACATCCAAGAAGACTAAGCCATTCAGTTCATAACACTCGCAAGACTATTCACATTCATAATCTGGGAGTACTAAAACAAGGGGATATAACTATCATACCAAAATATCAAAGTAACATATTCACTCTCGCCATACCTCCCCCTGTCGCTTTTATTAAATTATTCAATCGTATTTCAGTCTTCAATTGTTTCGACTTCTGTAATAACAAATCTTCCGATTCTCAAACGTTATCATTAGTACTTCTGTGAGTAAGATGATTAGGCAAATGTCAGAGATGAATTGTGCAATAAATAATGGCAGAAATGAATTGTGCAATAATTACCATTCAGTTTAAGGATAGGGGAGGGAAATAAAGATTTCCGGAATCCAGAGGAGGAGCCAAGACCTGAAATAACAATAATTATGCAATGGCTTGGAGCAAGACTATGTATTTGAGTGTTCTTGATGACATGATGTTCTATTGACGCAGCCCCAACAGTTTGAAAAATGAACTAATACTAATGATACTATAATAATAGTTATCATAAGGTAATATGATAATGATCATGATGTTAAGGTGTGGTATTTTTTATATAAATAAATAAATAAATATATATATATCTGTGTGTGTATGTGTATGTGTGTATGTGTGTGTTTGTGTTTGAAAGCCTTCACTGACTGGCAACATTCTCTCTATGAAAGGCTAATGCATGGGCTGAAGGTGATAATTTTCTAGACTGGTTGGGTGCAGAGCCTGGTCAAGGAAATTGGACGAATATTCCAGCCTCAGGAAGCCCAGCGATTTGGACAACAAATGACCCCAGACAAGAGACATTTAATATATTTAACACGTGAGTGGGTTTCTATCTATCTATCTATCTATCTATCTATCTATCTATCTATCTATCTATCTATCTATCTATCTATCTATCAATCTATCAATCTATCTATCTATCTATCTATCTATCTATCTATCTATCTATCTACCTATCTATCTATCTATCTATCTATCTCTCTCTCTCTCTCTATATATATATATATGTATGTATATATTTATATATCTATATATATATATATACATCATCTATCTATCTATCTATCTATCTATCTATCTATCTATCTATCTATCTATCTATCTATCTATCTATCTATCTATCTATCTATCTATCTATCTATCTATCTGTCTCTCTATTCCAGTTTTAAATGTAGTCCCGCTATTGATGATCTTGACTAATTATGTTAATTTATGTATGACTTGTTAGCTATGGTGATCACTACTGGCTGTTGCATGTGGAATTGGATTGCGGTAAGACGCTTAATGGTTTTTTTGAAGTGAAGGGATTCTTGGACGGCCAATGGGAGAATGATATCAACCAAGACAAGACGTGCTCAGGAACCGAAGCTGTCCAGAAACCCTTCGAGTCCCGGAACCACATCGCCAAGTGCGGGGCTAAAAATGTATTCCACTTTAACGACGGAGCTTGTGAGATTAGTAAATTTGAATGAGACTTTTGTAAACAATGATTTACAGATTTACAGACTAACAATATCGTTGTTATCCTTAAGTTGCATCTATCACTTTTCAGAAGTATTTCCCCGGGTTTGTACAAATCTTCTTCTTTTTGAATGATACATACCATGCTTGCACTTGTAATGTCGCCATGTTACTAAAAACATATTGAAAGTAAAAATTAATTGCGTATTTTAGTTCTTTCCACATTTTCTTGGACAAAAAATAAAGAAAAAGAATCTTTTTATGTCAGTGTTGTGTGTTTATTAAAAAAAAAAATTATTAACACCCTTGATATAGCTCGATAACTAGAATGACAACATATGTTTATAAAAACTAATTTAGTATAATAGTTTGTGCTTATCTTCTTTAGAAACATTCAGAGAATTTAAATTACAAAGAAGTATTTGCCATTATGATTATGTAGTATAATTTTTTAAATTCAAACACCATTTTTAATGCATGAATATTTTATATAAGAATTAGAAAACATTGTCATCTTTATTGCGGATGAAGTTAGCGTAAATCTATACGACAACCTAATTTATAAGTTTGGACATTATTGAACAATGTGAATCTTAATTGTTGTAAAATATTTAAACTTACGGTTTTGTCTTATTTAACCATTGTAATCTTCTATTTAAAAAAAAAGAATTAAATAAACAACTTTAGGACTCTAGAACTACTGAAAATGAAATTAGTTTGATAGCCACTGTTCTTATCTCCTTTATGGTGGGAAATTACTGACAGTTTAGACCAAGAGATTCTAAGGCCCTGTCAAAATCCACACATTTACAAACTGAAAAGACAACAAAATGTGTATGTAAAAATAGTTTTATTATTAATAACGGGTACACCATTATATCTAGACCAGTTCAAGTCCTGTTTAGTGAGATCGCAAAATATATATATATATATATATATATATGTATTTAATTTAACCATACATTGGGGCTGAGTGGTTAAGCGCTTGGCTAAAGAGCCTGGGGTCCTGGGTTCGAATCTCTGTGAAGACTGAGATTTTGAACTTCGGGATTTGTATTTTGTATTTCGCCCCTGAGTCCACCCAACTGTAATGGGCACTTGTCTTTATTTGGTGGAAAGTAAAGGCGGTTGGTCGTTGTGCTGGCCACATTACACCCTGCTGGTTAAACGTTGGCTCTCAGAAACAGATGACCTTAACATCCTCCGCCCTAATGACCGCATGGTTTGAAAGGGGAATTTTACTACCATACATAGCCTCAAAGTATCTAGCCAGAGCATTACTGAGTCATATCATACTAACTAAATGTCTTAGATAGCTAAAAGAATACCCTTAGTTTTGGTATTACTGATTTACTGGCAAAGTTTAACTTCACCTTTTTTTTAAAATCAAAAGTAGAGTGTGAAAATGGGTTTACCCGATTTGTTAAAAGTTTCCTATATTAAATAGAGATACAATTAGATACCTTTTGTCTTCGTTAGGGCCTTCCAGTAGTGGTAGGGACATTAAACATTCACTACGGTCTCCGCCATGATCTAAGGAACATTTATGTCAAGTTTTATCAAGATTGGTCTAACGGTTTTGATTTCTATGCGGGACATACACTCATACATACATATATACACACATACATACATACATGCATACATACATACATACATACACACATACGCCTTACTTTCTGCTTTATATATTAGATATACATACTCAGAATAATATTATAAAAAAATAAAACAATTAATTGGCTAATACCATTAACTTATCCGAAGTCCTTCGAAGAGCGGGCCAGCAAAGCATCCACACAATCCTGATGCATTCCCAGCTGCAATGGGCTGGATACAACTGAACAACCCTGCATACCTAAGCGACAACTGTATGGCCAATTAAGGGAAGGAAAGCGCTCACAGGGCGGGCAAAGAAAACGCTTCAGGGACACCCTTAAAGCTTCTCTGAAAGCTCAGCATTAACCCAGCCGCCTGGGAGACAGAGCCACGTGACAGGGCATCATGGGGTCACGCTATGAAAACTGGCGTACAAATTGCTGAGGAAAAGAGAACAGCGCTGGTAGAAGAAAAGCGCCACAGAAGAAAAGCAAGGCAAAAGAAAAGACACAAGTTCCAGCTGGAGTAGCCTGCCCAGTGTGCAGCCGAACATTCCGGGCTCACATAGGTCTCACCTGCCACATGAGGAGTCACATAACCTCTATGCAAAGCCCCCAGCCCCATCGATGACAAAAGTGGTAATCATCGAACCACGATGGACGAACTACATGTATATATATATATGTGTATTGATAATATCTATAGTATAGACATCTGTATAGATAATAACAGTTGATTGACAGATAAGATTAAAGAATAAGCAAATATATAACCTACATGTGACGGAAATTGTTGGCTTACTTCAGTCATAGTAACGTCTGTATTATATAAGATAAGAAGATAGAAAAAGAGATAAAAGCCTGGACATTATTTAACGAGGTCGCCCACACAGCAGTTCCTCCCCTCTCCGTGCAGCTAATCTGTCCAGAGAAGGGATTCATTTTGGGATCAGTAGTGTCGTAGGTTCGAGGAAGTGTAGCACTGTGTGCCGCAAGCTACAATTGGGGGCCATCAGCTCCTGATTTTTTCTCAGGGGTGTCTCCCGAAGCCTTTCCCATGTTTGGGTACAACCGCAAGATTAAGAGTTTTCCTTCTCCTAAGTAGAAATCCAACTAAGGCTGTCAATGGTGCTGGTACCCCACTCAAGACCATGCACTATAGAAGGCCTGATAGAAGGCCTGAACACTGTCTGTCTGGTAAAAAGTTTGTGCACGTTATTTCTCCCACACCCAATCTAAAGTATTTCTTTTACCTGACAACACAAGAATTAAAAAAAAAAAAGAAAAAAATTAACCAATTATTTTATTAATTATTGGTTATTATTACTTTGTGTTTGGTATCTCAAACAAGGGAAGGAAATTATACTGGACTGAAGTGGTGGTATTAGCTGAATATGTCCCCTTTAAAGGTCGTTGTCTAAGGCTCAGTGAACACAAACATGAAATAGAAACAATAAATGACTACACAGTCTTGCATGTTCATACGCCTTCCCAACTGGTCCAGACCAGAGATAGGATCATAGCGTAATGAGAAACCAGGAATCATGAAATTGCGCTAAACAAAAAAGGTTGTTTAAAATATTTTCATCGCACAGATTTATTGTTGTTAGTCTAGAATAGTCTAGATCCATTACAAATTGAATGAGATGACTGGTCCTAACTTTTTGATACACCTAATATAAGCTTTTTTTTTTTTTTTTTTTTTTAAATATTTTTTTATTTTATTTTGCATGTTATATATTTTACATGTTCTTCAAGATTTAACTCTGGGCTGAAAAGTATCGTATGAACTTATGGCATTAGGAAATGGCCTCTTTTGTTTTCCTCTCGTCTTCTAAAAGTATTCGACCAGCACACACGTGGTTTACCAGACTAGCGTACAGACCAAAGCGCATCGAGTCAACTATAGCAGTATTGAGTCCAGAGGCCAGTGATTAAGCTTATACTAACATAGAGAGCTGAGTCCTTAGTAATAAGGCGATTGAGTGCAGGGGTCATTGACCTGTGATAAAGCAAAAGTAACAGAGAGCAGAGGCCTTAGTCATTAAGCGATTGAATGTAGGGGTCATTGGCATGTGATAAAGCAAAAGTAACAGAGAGCAGAGCCCTTAGTCATAAAGTGACTGAGTGCAGGGGTCATTGGCTTCGCTGATTCGATTAGTGTATTCCAGTGTTTCCCAAACAATTTCCCTTAACGGAACACTTCGCGCATTCTGAGTATTTATCGGAACACTTTGCTTGTTTTTAGAGACATTAATTCACCTGGTGGCCTACTAAATAATTGTTCCAGTAGTTCGGGGAACACCTATTCAGGCCTAGAGGAACACTAGGGTTTCGCGGAACACAGTTTGGGAACCACTGGTGTAATGTATTCAATGTTTTTTTTAAATGAATAATCATATTATTGTTTACATTTTTGGTCCCGGATAAATGATGTCATAAATAGCAGTAGTAGAAAGAAGGGTGACAGTACAACGGTGCCTGGTGATTACAGATGCCCAACCTGTGACCGTGTATCAAGAATTGGCTTCTTTAGTCACACAAAAAGTTGCAAAAAGACTTTCTAATGATAAACAGAGTAAAAAGCAATATATATATATATACAGAGAGAGAGAGAGAGAAAGAGAGAGAGATAGAGAGTTAACTTACCGCTTTAAGGAGACCTCACTATAAGCTACTTGAAATCAAAACTTCGGGGTCTGTATATACTATGTAACAAAAAAAAGGAAAGTTTCCCTTTTCAGAACTTGTGGCCTATGGGTAGATGTGAAGTATATCTGCCTCTTTGGCCCACGGTTAACGAGGGTGTCATGTGGCCAGCACAAAGACTAACCGCCTTTACTTTTCCCCAACTAATGCCAGGTACCCATTAGAGTTTGATAGACTCAGAAAGGCCCTAAAAATACCAGTCTTCATCAGGATTAGTATATCTAAATCAGGACTTTAAGAAAGTTCTTTTTGTGATTAACGGAGGGGTGTCCACGATATTTTCAAAATGTCTTCAGTGGAGTCTATCCTTATATAGATCAAACTTGTCATTCAGCTGGTACAGTAAAAACAAACATAAAATAAATAACCGTTGAGTAGAAAAAGTCATCATGACCTGGCTCTAAACTTTAGCCCCTTGTCAGCCTTGTCAGGCCCTCTTTTGGCGAACCTCGGCACGCCCCCCACCCCTCCGAAAATTTATTTTTTTTTAATCAAAAAGATAAACAGCCCGAGGCACAGCATGCTCAGCAAACAGCCGCATCTCGACACTTAACATCAGGCTGTTACGAGTATAATAGGACCATCCGTGTATAAAACGGGCTCAGACCGAAGAGTGTATCAATAAGTAATTAGTTTCTAGACCACGTGAACTTGTAGCTGTACCAACAGTCACTTAGTCACATCAATAGTCAAGGTAATTAAACACCTACTTTCTCTTTTTGCTTGCCTTAGTTATTTATTTAATGTTATACTTATTTATTTAATGTTATACTTAGTTATTTATTTAATGTTATACTTAGTTATTTCTTTAATGTTATACTTAGTTATTTCTTTAATGTTTTACTTAGTTTTTTTCTTTGATATTATATCTGTTTTTAAATTTTTTGTTAACACAATTAAATACTATATAGTAAGTTTTTTGTTTTATAACAATAGTTTATGAGAAAGGGTTTATATAACAAGCTTTTGTTTGTGTTAGCGGAACGTGAGTTGGAAGATTAACCAGTCAGTAGCTATTTAAATAAATGCTAATGTACCAAAGACTGCCTTTGGCATACGTTCTTCTCCCATACGGGATACGTGCCATGCCCAGCGTAACGTCGGACCATAAAAAGTCCCTCTATACTGTCTATACCGGCGTTCGCAAGGACATCGCTGTTTGTATTGCTGTCTTGCCACCGTATGTCCATGATGGAGCGCTAAAAGGTAGTCGACGTAACAGAGGCGCACCACTGAAACTCTTCAAAGACCAGCTTAGGCGTCAACTTTCATAAGCTGACATAGAAGAGAGCACCTAGTTGCATGCGGCCTCAGAACGAGACAGCTGGAGGTCAATTACAAAGGCCGCGGTATACATATTTGAGACCAAAACAAATCCGCTGCCGAGGACAAGTTAGAACCTACGCGGTGCAGGATATAGAATGTTGGCAGCCTCTTTTGAAGACTTTAATTAAATTGCGTTTAATTGATGTTAGGAAAACGACTCATTGTATATTTCATCTTGTTGTCACAATTATTTTTCTAGGTTTAATAGGAATATAATTTTACAAATCTTATATAAAAATAAATCAATAAAATGTAACCAATTAAATAATTCGATATTTATCTCCCTTTTGCTATTCTCGGATCAAGTTGGGATTGTGCATAGTACTCATACCCTAAGACTGTTAATTAAATCAATTACAAAATACTAACCCTTTAGTATATATAATTAGTGGCAAATAATTCATTTTGTTTCACATAGAAAAGGCACGGGTGCTAGGGCGGTTGCCACATCTGCTTCAGGTCTGAAATAACTAAGGAACGAGATTTGTGGTTGATTTAAAGACGACCAATAGCCTTCACCGATCTTTTAGTGATAATTGTAATATACATGCTTAAACAAAAAGTTTTTTTTTTTTTTGTTCTTTTCAATCGATATCTATGTATGCTTGTTAGCTATTTTGAAATATAATTTTAAAAATATTTATATATATATTATAGATAAAAGATGTATAGCTTGCTCATTCTGACGTGTGGTTTCCTGTGTGTAACTGGTAAGTCTGTCTTTTAAGTCAAAACAAAAAAAAAAAAAAAAAAAAAATCTAGTTTCTAAGTTTTCTTTCAAAATGCTACACAAGTCTTCTGAGTCTTATATTAAGTAACACTACGGATTTTTGTGGTTAAATGTTCGACCCTTATCTATCCAATCACCATCCATTTTTGCATACAAGTTTAATTTCGATGATAACACTTGAATCAATTAAAGAAAAGGATCAACTAATGAGTTAAAAAATAATGAATATATTGTATTTTAAAAGAGAAAATGTACTATACTAAGGGGATGTAAGCCTTTGGGTTATTTTGATTGTAGATAGAAAATGTTCTAGGCCAGTGATGCCCAACCTTATTAGACCTGCGGGCCATTTTAATTTCCGACACTCATGTCGCGGGCCACGTGAACGAAAATATACATAAGTGAAATGAAATGGACCTGAAACTATCTTAGTAGTGACCCTTGGAACAAGTGCTTATCTTGATTGATGGGATATTCGAAGTGAATCTTTTTTTTCTAACATTTCAGAAAATGGTTTCACCTCGTTATTAAAATGTTGGTAACATTGTAGCTAGTTTTACAACCAACTCATTTTATTATTTTTTTTTTTTGGTAAATATTCTCATAAATTCTCCAATCTCTAAGCGTAGTTTAACCATGGTTAACAATCTTTTATTCGTGGCTAAAATCAAGAAAGCCACCATATTGGTTTCAAAATGCCGTCTATTCTTTTTGGCTTATTGTCGTTCCACAAAAAAAGTAAAGATCCGTTCACTTTTCTGGCAGATTCTACATTCAGAGTCACATTTCATAAACACACAAATATTAAAGTCATAGTACCAATCCATCCTAGAAAATGTGAGGGTCCCAATGTAGGCCCTAATGTAGGTAAAGAGATACATTTTTTCACACTTTTTTTTTTTATGTTTTGGAAGGGGTAGGGATTTTCTACACTTTGTGCCGGCCGGATGAAACTACCGGATCTGGCCCGCGGCCGTATTTTGGGCATCACTGTTCTAGGCTAAGGAGAAACAAGCCTTGGGTAGAGAATTAGTAGACTGGGAAAGTAAGAAAACAATAAACGAAGAACAATGAGAAAGAGAATTCATCGAATATCTATCTATGTATCTATGTATCTATGTATCTATTTATTTATCTATCTATCTATCTATCTATATATATATATATATATATATATATATATATATATATATATATATATATATATCTACCTTCCTACCTACCCACCTACCTACTTGTCTGTCTCTCTGTCTGTCTGTCTGTCTATCTATCTATCTATCTATCTATCTATCTATCTATCTATCTATCTATCTATCTATCTATCTATCTATCTTTATACTTATTTCTTTTTTTATCTCTCTTTCTTTCTACCTCTCTTTCTCTCTCTCTCTCTTTCTCTCTGTCTCTAACTCTCTTTCTCTGTCTCTTTCTCTCTTTCTCTCTCTCTCTCTTTCTCTCTCTCTCTAACTCTCTTTCTCTCTCTCTCTCTATTGCTATTGATTTCATTTCTCCAAAGGATCTCCCAATCTTAGGACGGCCATTTTAATAGAGAAGAGAACAGAGTTTGGTCAGAATCTCTTCTTCCGAGGTGGCCTAGATTACAGTCGAAAAGAAGGTATGCGCTTAATAGTTTACTGTTTCAACTTTACATTATGATATAGTATCTTTTTATAGTATCATCCTCATGAAATAAACCTTTCCCACCAGTGGCGTAGCTGTGGTGAGGGATAGGGTGAGAATTTGAAAATTCCCCGGCCTCTCACTTGAGGGTGGACCCGCAAATTAGTGTTCGAATTTTTTTTTTTTACATTTAATATTATGCCATTATATTATGACGTGATGTCGAATGTCAAAATGCAGGGGCCCCTAAAGAGGTCAAGCCCACCCGGGCCCCCCAAATGATGTTGAGGTCCTAGTTACGCCACTGTTGCCCGCATAGATTTTAATATGTCTTGCCCCGTAACAGCAACATTTTAAAAATATTTAACGGTTTAGTTTAAATTTGTTTTCAGGATGTGACAGCGCCACCTCTCTGGAATCAAACCCTTGCGTTATCCCAATTCAACACAACATTTCTTCTATCGATGCATACAAAGCCGTAAGTATATGATCTTATTGTTTTGTGTTTCCTGGGTTATAATACTAATTAATATAAATAGTTTAATCTATTTAACGCTAATAGCAAATGTAACATAGGCTCAAGGTGCTTTGAGAATATTACAAATAAAAACACGAGAGTTAACAAGGCCAACTAATCTGAACAAGTTTTAAACATGTCTTAATGTTCTTCTTGATTGTAGCGAGGCATGTGGCTGTCTGAGCTCTATGGAAACGAGTTCAAATCTTTTGGTACATTCTCAGAAAAAAAAAACGTCCGCAAACGGTTGAGGGAGAAACATGTTACAATAAGAAACGTAGAGTCAATGGAGAGCCAGGCTCTCTGATAGCATAATATAGCATGAATGCGAATCACCTAATTGTCAAGGGTGTAAATCGGACCATGAAATGTATTCCTCCATGTATGTTTCTTAATTTTGTGTTTCCTTAAAATCATCCTCACATATCTCTTAGTTTGTTGCACTATTGGGGCACCACATGTGACCTGTCGATCGTCTTTGTCTTTTTTTCCATGACTAGAATCTCTTTCGATGACAGACTGTTCAATCTTTGATTTGTCTTTTCCTTGCTTTCTCTGTCTCCTCTTCTTTTTCCTGGTACTGTTCCCTGCAGGAATGTATTTGCGATCCATAAAAGCCTCTTGATATTGCCTTACAGTGTGCGTTTTTTTGCCATCGTGTGGCGTAATTATTATTGTCATCCTGTTTCGAATTTCTTAATTTATGACGCGCTCTTTGTAAGTGATATCTAGGAACCTTTAAAGCATCATAATTCTATGGCTAGAATCCTCTCTCTCTCTGGTTCTGCAGTTGGCGTCAAAGATTCGCAAGAATTCAAGAAAGTAGCCACAACTAAAATGAGCGCACAAACAACAGAAACATTTACATAAATACAACAGACACTACATAAAGAGTTCATTCAGCGACTACACACAGGCAAGATTGTCATTTTCATGTTTACTGATCAACGAGCGGCGTTAATATAGTCTGACCGAGGAAGGGACGAGTTTTGTACCGCTCAGTTCTAGTCTTGATTGACAGTAGTCGCCCACTTCACGATGACTTGACGTAGTTATGATAGAGCGGCTGGCTGCTGTCTTCCAGGATTTTTTCCGATTTTTCTTATTGGTGTTAGAGATATTTTTTGCAGGCTATTTGTTGAGATTTTAGGATTTGTTCCGTTGTGTTACTTAAAAATTACATATTTTATAGTTATAGTTCTATAGTTATAATTTTTAGTCGTCTCCCATATTTGTAAATAAAACTGTCTCAATGACTAAGCCGAGAATTGTATATTTTAAAGGCCAAAGCGTGGTCTGAGGGAGACAATTATCTCGACTGGTCCGGCGCAGAGCCTGAACAAGGAGACTGGACAAATATTCCGGCCTCTGGAAGTCCAGCTATCTGGACAACCAATGATCCATCTAAAGAGACATTCAATATCTTAAATACGTAAGTGGGCATCTATCTATCTATCTATCTATCTATCTATCTATCTATCTATCTATCTATCTATCTATCTATCTATCTATCTATCTATCTATCTATCTATCTATCTATCTATCTATCTATCTATCTATCTATTTATCTATTTATCTATTTATCTATCTATCCATCCATCTATCCATCCATTATGTATCTATTTATGTATCTATTTATTCAAATTTAAAATTATTTTTTTAAATCCCTCTTGGATTTGCCATTCAATATTGTATTAAAATAATATTGTATGTTTGTTTCAAGGTCTTTGTTTATGAAAGTTATTTTAAAATGATAGAACCACGAAACTCTTTAAAAATATTTTCACTTCATTCACAAAGCTCTTAATCCTTCAAGGCTCTAGTGTCTCTCTTAGGTCACTTATATTTTCTTCACGAAAGGAACTTAAATGAAAACTTTTACATCAACACACACACACACACACACACGCACACACATACACAGAGACACACATTGTGGTAGTCAGATCATTAAATAAGCGATTCAACACTCTGATATAAACTTTCACGTGTAAATTATGAGAGAGTCTGCTGTGAATGTATATTATGGTTTTCTATACTTATAATGTTTTGTTTTGTGTAATACATAAATTGTAAGACGAATTTCTTATAAATTATAAAGATTATTATTATTATTATTATTATAAAAGAGCGAGTATTCATTCTCTGGCGAAGCCAGGGTCGAGTTTCGCTAAAGGGAAACAAAATTCATCGTAGTCCCTTTATCAGTTTCCACCGAGGAATTTTCTGGTGATGTGGCAGGTCTGCAGAAGTACCGCCCTCTGACAGGCAACGAGAATGTTCCTAGGAATGCCAAGGGCTTTGAAGGTATCTGTGAGGCCAGTTGTTATTATTCCCTCGGTTGATATGACAATGGGGTATATTGTTATTTTAGATAATTTCCATAAACGCTTAATCTCCAAACCAAGGTTTCCATATTTTCGTTGTTTTTCCAGCTCAGTTTTTTTTTAAATTATGAGATGGTGGTACGGCAATGTCAATAATGGTAGCGGCCTTTTCTTTTCTATCGATGAGCAGCAAATCAGGGCGATTAAAATCTACCGTTTTGTCAGTCAAAATAAGCCTATCCCAGTACAGTTGATGATCCGTAGACTCGAGAACCTCTTGTGGTGAGTATTTATAATATGGAGGAGTATCTTTACCGATCAAATTGTGGGTCAAAGCCAAGTGCTGGTGTATTAGCTTTGCAACTTGGTTATGGTGACCTAGGTAGGCAGATTCTGTAAGGGCTGAACATCCCGCCATTATGTGTTCAATTGACTCACCCACATTTTCGCATTTTCGGCATTTGTCAACAATATTGAGTTTTAGGATATGTTTCTCGTAATTTTTTGTTCTAATTACTCTGTCCTGTATTGCTGTGACAAAGCCTTCAGTTTCAGGGTAAAGATGACCTGCTTATTATTATTACTACTACTATTACTAGTCTTGAATTTCTTGACTGATGTTGTTTTATGTATGTTTTGTTAGCTACGGTGACCACTACTGGCTGTTGGACGTAGAAATGGACTGCGGTAAGACACTCAATGGTTTCTTTGAAGTGAAGGGATTCTTGGACGGCCAATGGGAGAATGATATCAAACAAGCCAGGAAGTGCTCAGGAACTGAAGCCGTTCGACGGCCATTCGAGTCCAAGAACCACATCGCCAAGTGCGGGGCTAAGAATGTATTTCACTTTAACGACGGAGCTTGTGAGATTAGTAAATTTGATTGAGGCTTTTGTAAAGAGCTGAGTTAAAGCAATGCCTGTACAAGAGTTACCCTTTAGCTGCTTCTACCACTTCTATTAAACCTTACTTACCTCACAGAGGTACCCTTTAGTTGTTTCTGTGTTTTTCTATTTTCAAGCTATCTATTTGTATCAAACTGAACAGAGATGCCCATGTACTTATCAATGTGGGATTTATCTTCAATTAAAACTACTTTTAAATAAAAAAAGATATTTTCCATGATGACTTGTTTACGTTTTTTGGTTGTGAAATTTACAAACACCTTATTTACGTACATTAATTTTAATAAAACCTTTAGCCTATATATATATAACATTTGGCGTGTCAATATGGCACTTCCTTTTTGACTAGTTTACTTATTTTCACAATTAATTAGTTTATATTATTTGGTAATGGAGGCCAACACCAGGAAAACGCAAACAGGGACGTCCTCGTATTACTTGGCGCCACACTTTCATGGACGACCTCAGAGCAGTGGACACCAGGTGGGAGGAGGCTTCAGACATTGCCAGTGACAGATCTTTGTGGAGACAGCTGGACGCTCAATGCGTCGCACGGCGCGAGAGGATCTAGTCTAAGTCTTAGTCTATATCATTGGAATTAATTTTTCTTTAAGTTGTTTATTAAATTTAAAGTTGTTGTAGGACTTTTGATATTTAATCTTAGCTTTGTTTATATTTTTTAAGTGGGCGTGGCGCAAAGTTATACGAGCTGGTCCCGGTTTGAGCTTTCCTTGTATTGGCCTACATATCCAGTGCATACGCATACCAAGAGTTGCGATGACATGGAGGCCAATACAATGATATAGATCTAGGCTTAAGTCTTTTAATCTAAACTTAGAAGACGATGCGCAAACATTTCCTGAAAAATTAACATTTTTTTTTATTAAACTAGAGATTCAATAATGCCTTACATTTGGATATTCCAAAACGCGATAGTCCTTTCAAAACCGATGTTGGCCCTAGATCTTAATACTCAAGCCAAATTCACATTTATTTTTTTTTTACTTTAAAAATTAAAAAGGTCAAACCAGAGTTTTCCCCGTGTGACAAACGACCACGTCATTCTTTTCTCAGTGATAGACATCAACTGTTAAATCTTTACGAAAATCGTTAGACCCTTTTTTTTAGATCCATTTTGAGTTCCATGCAGCTTCCAACTTTTTGGTTACAAGTTACATGAAGTTCTGACATTAAAAAATATTAAAAAAAAAAAAAGATAATACCTCTATCACACAGCTTCTCTAAGGGTCAGGGACTAGTGACGCTATTCCGAAATACGTTAACATTCCGAGTTGTGGAATCCAGCGATCCTTCGGGGCCCGGTAAGACGGGCACTTTGACGCCTAAAATATGAGAGGCTTTCGTATTTCTATACCAAGAATAAAATTTCAAAAAATAATTTTGGTATCCACATAATACTATTTTCAGATATAATTTAAGCTAGTGACAATTTAAGGGACACAACTGTCAGTATAACTTTACGAAGTAAATTATTAGCGCATTACGCCCCTTTAAGTTACTAGATTATGTTGCCCAGTGCATATTTTATTTTATTAATATGACCTACAAAACCCGCTAGCCCACCGCATGATGACAGAAGGAACTTTTTGCATTTCTAAATGTGAAACCTGTTTTTTATATCGGTGCACCCTAAAAAAGAAGTCGTTAGACTAGGGATCACTGAAGAATCAAAACCAAGAGATGCTTGTAAGACAGTGTTGCTCAACCTAATTCGACCTGCGGGCCATTTTAACTTTAGACATGCGTGTTGCGGGCCACATCAACAAAAAGGTACAAAAAGCGAAATCAAAATTCTCCTGAAACTAGTTGAAACTATTGGATCTAGTACTTACATTAGTTAATGAGATATTAAAAGTCTATCTTATTTTACGCGTCTAAAAATGGCTTAATGTCTCTACTTAAAATGTGAGCAACATTTATCATCAACTTTTTTTCTTGTCTCTTTTTGGTAAATATTGCCATCGATCATCCAATCTTTTGGGCGTAGTTGAACCAATCTTTTATAGGCCTACGTGGCACTCACCAAGAAGACCTTCACATTTGTTTAATAATGCCGCTGTATACGTTGTTGTTTTTGAAACAGCCAGGTTTTCTTTACAAAACAAATATGTTGGCTTATTATCATGTTCCACAAAAAAAGATCCATTCACTTTTCCTGGTAGATTCTACATTCAGAGCTCCATTTCATAAACTCTTAAACGCGCAATCATTAAAGGTCATGGTACCAATCCATCAAAGAAAATGTGAGGGCCCTAAAGAAGAAAAAGATACATTTTCAACTTTTTTGAAAAAAAAGGGAGGGGGGAGGATTTTCTACTTTTTTGTGCCGACGTTTCAGCGGGCCGGATGGAACCAAGTCACGGGCCGGTTCTGGCCCGCGGGCCGTACTTTGGGCATCGCTGTTGTAAGACATACACACGGCTCTACTTGTGCGACATTCTCAGTCATTCTCGCCCACTCTAAGCACATCTTTTTTTGCAAAGATGCTACGCTCCTTTATTGAAATAGTCATTGACTTTCTCTAATTCTATTGGATTCTCATCATTGGTTCGGAAGTCTTACCCCCCCCCCTTTCGTATAATCACACTCGGTCATAGTGGTGAGCCTTTGTTGTCTTTGTTATCTCAGCACTTCCGAATTGAGCTCAATGAACTATATGAACCGCCCTGTTGGTATCATAAAAGGACAAATGTTTACCAATAGAAGAGGATTTTATAACGGAATATAATTTAAAATGTTTCTAAGAAGAAAAAAGCAATAACAATAATTACGCCACTATGGAAGCTACCTATAGTAGCAATACATCCTGTAGTTATATCAACAGAGGGGATAATGACAAGTGACCCCGCAGACTTATTCGAAGCTATAAACTTTCCTCAAAGAATCCTCATGACCTGTCAGACGGCAGTTCTGTTGCTGGTCTGCCACTTCATCGGAAAATGTCGTAATTGACATTGTTAAATGAACTACAACGATTTGTGTTTCCCTTCAGCAATGTCGTAACCCTAGAAGTGCAAGAGAATACACATTAATTCATTTATATTGTTACGATCTTCCCTTTCCAGGCCTTCTGCAAACACTGCCCAACAACACAAAACATCTAATACAAGAACTTGACAACAAGAGCTTCAAGAAACAATGTGGTGGTTTATTTACAATTACATCAACAACAGCCAATAAACACGATTGGCTACAGTAACTTCAAATGCTTTGCTACACAACAGAACTGCCTAACTAATCACTACAAGTCTCTCTAGCTCGTACAGCTACATTTTCGAGGACTCACTTCTTAGCACACAGTCCTTACTGCTTGCTGTCCTGGACTCTACTGTCCTTTCCAACACACTGTCTCTCGTCTGTAAAGGCTTTTTGGTCACATGACCATAACATTGGTCATATTGCGTGCATTAGCAGTAATGTCCCTTGTTCAACAGCCCTTGACCTGTGTGATTGGCCTGAGTCATGTGTGTCAGTAGGCCGCACACACATTAACCCTTTCAGTCCGCCACTAGGGTTATAACAATATGATAAGTAATAATAATATGGAGCCTCAGGAGGTTATCTAAAAATATACCCCATTGTTATATCAACAGAGGGGATAATAACAACGGACCTCAAAGATACATTCAAGGCCCTTAACATTCCTAGGAATATTCTCGTCGCCTGTCAGATGGCGGTACTCAGCAGACCTTCCACATCACCAGAATGTTCGTACGTGGAAATTGATTAAGGTACTTTATTAAATTTTGTTTCTCTTTAACGAAACTCGACCCTGGCGGTGCCAGAAAATGAATACTCGTCCGTTTCTAACAAAATAATAATAATAATAATATTTTTATTATCTTAGAATAAATATGTTTTACAATAGTGCATTAGAGATTAATAACAAATAAAAAAAAAAAAAACATTAAGTGTGATATTTATAGCATATGGTACTTTAACTGATGTGAACATAATTTGACAAAAGTTTTAAATCTGGCTTTGTATGTTATTTGTATACACTTCTGCGTGGCCCGTAGACAGACATACGCATTACCTCCCTTATAAATTTGTATCGTCTGCTGACACTCTGGGATTAAAAGAAATGAAGAATCTCAATCCGTGCTTTGTTTTTATGCTATCGGAAAAGTAAATCTTTTAATAGCCCCATTGTGTTTGTGAAGCATAAGTTCTAAAATTATGAATACCCTGAGATCAATCACTTCAATATTAACAATATGTAAAATATGGGGGTCTTCTTTTTAAGTTTACGAATACTAATAAACTTGTCCTGAAGACAGTTTCCTCTCTGGTCCAGCACGTAGAGCACCTCAAATTGTGCCTATTCTTGGCAAACTATCCAGCCCACATCAGATGACATGAAAGCACCGGCATTTTATAGTTGGAAGGTTGTCACCCATGTCCGCCTTTGTTTTTTAAACAACTATTAATTCCAAATTTTAAAAACAATATATAACCAATTCAGTTTTGAACCAGCAGCGTTGTAGTTTTTGTCTAAAGAGCACTGGATTCATGAAAAGTCAACTAACTAGATAATAATATTTTCCTTTAAAGCGGGGCCCCCTCAGGCGTGAAGCCTGGGCTTATCGCCCCAAGCGCAACTTCCCTATGCCCGCCTCTGCTCCAAAAGAAGGCCGTTTAGAAAACAGATTGCATGGAGAGCTTCCTGATCTGGAAACTACAGCTTAGTTTATCATAGCGCAGTAAAGCCCAACCTAGTTCGACCTGAGGGCCAATTTAATCTCCGATACTCCTGTCGAGGGTCACATGACCGAAAATGTACTAAAACGAAATGAAACTGACCGGCAACAATTTTTGTTGAAATGTTGATCTAGTACTTAATTAATGAAACATCTGAAACATCTTTTTTAATGCTTCGGAAAATGACTTCATTTCTCTTTTAAGATGTGATCAACATTGTATCTAACTTTACCATCGACTTATTTTCTGGTCTCTTTTAGGTAAATATTTCCATCGATCCTCCTATCTCTTAATTTAACAATCTTTGATTTACGGCTCAACCCAAGAATACCGGCATACATGTTTAATAATGCTGTTTTATTTATAGACTTTTCTAATTACAAAATATTTTGACCCATTATCATGTTCTTCAAGAAAGTACAGATCCGTTCACTTTTTAGATTCTACATTCTACATCCACTTGCAGTTTCTTCGGCTCTCCAATTTCGTAAACGTACAAATGTCAAAGGTCATGGACCAATCCATCAGAGAAAAAAAAAAGGCCATCATTAGGTAAGCTACATTTTTTCAACCTTATGTTATTTGGGACGCTTCGGCCGGACGGATGGATCCACGTTGAGGGCCGGATCTGGCCCGCAGGCCGTATTTTGGGGGATCACTGTCTTATTCTCACTTGATAATAACAAAGATGTTAAACCTAATAAGTAGACAGCGTGTCAACAACATCACCAACAACAAGGCCGTGAAGGTATACAAGTTTTTCCTAAGGCTTAACAGGCAATGTTGAAATTTCAATTTGGCCACAAAATAGTAAACGACAATTATTGTTTCAGCAGGTGCAAGTGTGATAGAGCAACATGTATCCATTTCTCAGAGAAAGAATTTGTATTTGGCATTAATACTCTATTTGTATCAGTGGCGTGGCTTGGGTATATGATGCCAAGTACGGCAACTCGTGAAGATGCTACACCCCCCACCCCCCACCGCCCCGAAAAACGAAATAAAAAAAGAGAAAAGTATTTTTTACCAACTAATGCGTATTCATTGTTTAAGTATTACTATTTCGATTAAAAAAAAAACACAAAAAAACACAATTTAACAAAAAAAGATACTACAAATAAATCTATCGTGCTTTCTTGCTCGCAAAACTATCGATAATTTTATCGACATCTAGATTTTGTTTATTGCCAAATTAGTGAGTTGCATATATTTCAGTGTTGATCGCAATTAATTAAATCTGAGGATTCAATATTTGGGATTGTGACAAAAATTCATGCTTACATACCACATTATGATAGTGCTCATATCGGGGAATTTCTTGAATTATCCCGTCCAAGGAAGAATACATTTCCATCTTGTGTGTTACTACAGAATCTTCACCTTTTTCACTTATGGCCAATACATGACTGAGGTCTGCTAATCTCTAGATCTGTGCACATGATTACGGCAAAGGTAACTCTGGCTTTAGCGATGTTGTCCCGACTATTAGCTCATAATGTTTTTAATGGTTTCCGTTGAAGTGCCCAGTCTCGAATGGACAATCTCTTGTTTTTGAAGGTGTCCATTAGTTTAGTTAATACAGCGACCAGAACCCCAAGGTGAGAAACTAAATGTAGGCTTCATAGTGACTAACAAACTGCCTGCTTCAGATATGGTAGAAGATTTTTCACCTGTACTAGTCAATGTCTCTAGAGTTTCTATAACTTTTCAAAATTAAACGATAACCATCTTGACGGCTTCTCCTCTGGCTCTCCAGTGGGTTTTAGCCAAGCGCTTGAGGCTAGCTCCAGTTATTTTGGCGTCAACGTCCTAGCGGCGTGTTGAAGTTGATAAAAAGGTGTGTAAACGGTCCAGTGTACGTAAAAATGGTATTGAATTGATTTCAGACTCAGCAACCCGAATTACTGCCCAACTCGGAGAATGGTTCAAGCAGACAAGGAAATAAGATGATGTCAATGAAAGTTTTAGTGTAACGTCATTAGCCAAGACAACGTAGCCTTAACATTTGAGAAATTATCTAGAAATATCTGGCTCGTTATCACAAAATATTACCATAAGTTCGTTTAGCTTTTGAGGGGACATTTAGATATTCGGTCTGAAATTATCTTAATTCGGATTACATGTTTACATAATAGTGGATTTTACTTGGATAGTAATTTCACAAACTCCTAGAAATCCCCTAGATTTTGTCTTTGCAATTTTTCTTCCACTTGTTCGCGATGTCCATTAAGTGTCAGATTTTGCTTTGAGAGAAAATCAATTATATCCAAGAGGTTTAAGCTGTAAATCTAGACGAAAAAAGTACCGGGCAATGAAGTAATAACATACGCCATGTAACCTAGAAGAAAAAGTGCGTCGCCTAAGAGATGTGATAGTGCTAGATAGTGCTAGATAGTGCTAGATTTTGATACAACCTGGTCTACAGCTTAGATTTAATTTAAGAAAGACCATAGGAGATGCACAAATTAGCAAAATAAATACAGTAGTTTGTGTTTTTTTCATATAGATCTATGTACAATGTGTTGGTTTACTGAGAAGTTTATCATTAGTTTAAAGCCCCTCACCACTTGATACCCTGTGCAAAGCCCGCACATTGCTAGCTACGCCACTGGTTTATATACTTGGCGTGCAGATGTCTTATTGCCGCAGAATGCTGTTCATATTAATTAAAACACGATCGAGCTAGGATTGGAAGAGATTTTTTTTATTTTTTTTTAATGATGTCAAAATTTTTTTTAAATAGTTGTAGTAAACGTTTGAAAATTATTTCAAACTCTACCGAAATACACGAAATAAGGGCTTCCACTACCTATATTTCATCATCCGGAAATTACCTGCGGCCAGCGGGCCTTAGTTTGGGTATTACTATCAAGTGCATTGGATTTAGATCTATACAAAATATTACGAATCTTCGTTTCACAATTTTCATACAAATAAAAGTAGAATGCAACAAGATTACAAAGACAGTTTGTGTGGAAACACAAACTCAAAATCGGCCCCTGAAGTGGTCCGCCCAGGCAGGTAAAGCGGCAGGTTTCAATATTTTATGAAATTCTATTAAAGGCAAATGACAGAAAAGAATGGGAAATAAAAAAGTTTACCGATCTTGTGTGGTACCCCAACGGACTAACAGACCAAGGGATAGGTGAAAGTGAAGGTCAAGTTAGAAGTGAACCAGGCCTAATTGATGTCATATAACGATTAGCTAATTAATCTAATTGTTATTCAAAGCCTTAAGGAAAACAAATCCTTTAGTTTAGTGTCTCAGTTGTGTGCAGCTGCGCAGCAGTTCACGCGATATGAACATCTACTTATTAATTGCTGTTTTAAATTATGTTTCAGTTATATGCATATTAAATAGATTTTTTCTCTTTTTTTTAAAAGTAAACAATTTTGGGAGAGATATTAAACGTACAATACGGTCTCCATTATAGCAAACTGAGATGGCTGCCTAGTCGTGTCTTAACTGTCATTCGGACTTATCGATGGTCCAGGGTTCAAATCCTGACCGATCCCATCCCCCGTCGTCGGGAGGTTTAAACTAGGAAGTAAATTATTCTCAACTCTGAAGAAACATCCGAAATATGTAAAACATTTTTTTTTTATCTAAGGAACATATATGCAAAGTTTTGTCAAGATCGGTTAAAAGGTTTTGATTTCTATGCGGGACATACATACAAACATTCATTCACCCTACATTCTATTATATCTATTAGATAACCATGTAAATTATAATACATGTTTTTACCTGTCATCTGAAAATACAGACGTTACTTCAAAAAAGAAGATGATTACATCCTACGCTTCATGCATTCAGCCATGCATATTAACCAATGACTTAAATTCTGCCAAGTCACTGGTTTTCCTGGCTAGCTAAGGCAACCCATTCCATGCTCTAATAGCACTAGGGAAGAAGGAGTATTTGTACAAATTTGTCCTAGCATATGGGATGAGAAATGTGCCTTTAACTTTGTGTCTTTCTGAGTGTTTTATTAGTTGTTTTTTTGTTTGTATTTGAAGATTATGGTTCAGTGTTTATGTATAATTGCTACTTTACTTTTGAGTTTTCTATCCTGAAGGCTTTCTAAATTTAGTGATTTTACTAAAGGCGCTAAATGTGAGTATTAGTTTGTAATGAATATCACTGCTCTATTTTGTGTCTGTTCCAGTTTCATAATTTTTTTTTGAGTTTTAATGGACCTCATTAACCAATCGTAAACAAACACCATTTAGCCACGTGATTGTCTATCTCCTCTATACAAATTAAGGCTGTCACGTGATACGTTTTTTTCTTTGTTTTATCAATATTATCACGTGGCTAAATGTTGTTTGTTTACGATTGGCGAATGAGGTCCATTTATTTATGTGTATGACCTGTAGCGAATGAAATCGCACTAAGGAGTATCCTACTGTAAGAGACACGAACGGAAACAGTAGAGCTTACATGCCTCGAAAAAAAGGAAATACAGCCTCGTATTCTGCACTTTTCCCTAATCTTCAGACTATCAGACAAAATCAGCCATTACTACAACTCGTGTAACTAAGTCTATTGCTAATCCCCCATGGCGTCTCTCTCATTAGAATGCGTGAGCGGCACCTTATCACCGACATTTCTTTTTTTCACACTAAGACTGGTTTTCCTTCAATGGTTACGCAGGGGGATTAACTCCGACAGAATCACGAAGAATACAAAGAAATTATCTTCTCCTTAGTGGTTAAAAAAAAAAAATCGAGATACTACGTAATGCTGTGACGTGAAGTGACTCTGTTCTGAACTAAACAGTTATGAAGATCTAGCCAGTAATATGTTTCGCTAAATGGTGTGTGTGTGTTTATCTGTGCATCTGTTCGGGCGTAGGAGTAAACCTTCACTAAGTGCACGTGAGTTCGACAGTACAATCATATTACAAGATGGAGTTAGGCCTACTCAAACAGCAGTCAGCTAACACATCACAAACAATATAATGAATGTTTGTATTCCTCCAGAAATTTGATTGTTGCTTCATATCGTTGGGAAGAGAATTACTTGCTCATTGGCCACACTTTGAAAAATCTAGTATGACCGCTAATATTTTTCAAAGTATAAAATAAAATGTAATTTGGCAAGAGAAAGAGAAGATATTTATCTTGATCGGACTAGACGTCTTTGGGTATTTCCATATGCGTGCATTATACTATTCAAGACTTTGCCCAGCATATAACTCTTCCCAGCATATAACTCTGCCCAGCATATAACTCTGCCCAGCATATAACTCTGCCCAGCATATAACTCTGCCTAGCATATAACTCTGCCTAGCATATAACTCTGCCCAGCATATAACTCTTCCCAGCATATAACTCTTCCCAGCATATAACTCTGCCCAGCATATAACTCTGCCCAGTATATAACTCTGCCCAGCATATAACTCTGCCCAGCATATAACTCTGTTTGTCGTTTGGAAAACAATTACCAGCCCTTTGGATACACTGGAAAAAAAAACTCTAGTTAGACCGTTATTATTTTTTTTTTTTCAGAGAACGAGTAAATCTTTATCTTGAACGGACCAGACGTCTTTGGGTATTTCCGCAGTCATCGAAGAGTTTCATAAACGCGCAGCGTCTTCTCAGTCTAGATCTAAAGAATATTATAAAGTGTAGTAGATATATATTTTAACTTAACCAGGATTCTTACTTTCGGAGAGTATTGGGCCGTGAAAAAAATGTTCCATTGCTTTTTAATCTAACATTAATTAGTTATTAAGAGAGAAAAAAATTCGCTCTATATATAAAAAGGAGGTAATGTCTTTTTAAAAATTATTTTCATTGTTTAACTTGTTTATGGGCTAAATCTTATCGTATTCTCAGTTCTTGTTTTCTTTTCATGTCCTGAGTAAACACATCAATTGAGTCAATCAGTTCAGTGCTTTCCATACATTTTCTATGAATCAATATGTAAAATGTCGTTGTAAGGTTAGATGCACCACGAGACTAATCCTATCTTATAAAATACAGACGTTACTACACAAAAAAGATGATTTCGTCCTGCGCGTGTCGCTAGGTCAACCGTTTCACGCATGCTACTTTAGCTATGTCAAGTCATTGTTTTTCTTGTCTGATTCAGGCAACCCGTTCCATGCTCTGATTGCACTAGGGAAGTAGACTACCAGGTCGAGACTCACTGGAATACGCCAAATATGGAAAGTCGAATGTAACGTAATACGGTCCAACTCAACTCGACCATCGGGGGGAGCGAATGGGGGGAGGGGTGTCTAAAAATAAACATTTAATGGTGCTTCCCGGCGTGTGGGTGGAGAGATAGCTCCAATGACCTGGCGTCATCTGTCTTCCAGGCAATAATTTGATCTCATTTCTGCGTCTTGCTTCTGGCCACGTCTCTCTGCAAAGATCAGATAACTTCTTAATGATTCAGGACCAAACGAAATAGAAGCGAAAGGCTAAAGAAAGAAAACAATGGTGGAGCAGAGAAAACGAAGAGAATCAAAAGTAAGACCAAAATAAAATTAATAAAAAAAAACAACAATAAAAAGAATAAAAAACAAGGCCAAAATAAAAAAAAAACAAAATAAAAAGTAAGGCCGAAATAAAATAAACAAAATGAAAAGTAAGACCACAATAAAATTAATAAAAAAACAACAATAAACAGAATAAAAAAGCAAGGCCAAAATGAAACAAACAAAATAAAAAAAAAGGCCAAAATAAACAAACAAAATTAAAAGTAAGGTCAAAATAAAACAAACAAAATTAAAATTAAGGCCAAAATAAAATAAAAAAAAAAAAAGTAAGGCCAAAACAAACAAATAAAAAATCAAAAGTAAGGCCAAAATAAAACAAAGAATATCAAATGTGGCAAAAACATGGCTCCAAAGAAATCAAAGGTGAGGTAAATTAAACAACTTCCTTCAATGTGTTATTAAAATAACATGTTAGAAAATTGAGTTCTAAACAGCTTTTGAATTTAAAAAACAAACAAAAAACAAAACAGAAATTGGACGCTATAAAAGCGAAATTAGATTGAGAGAAAACATAGGAGGTAGCGAAAAAAAAAAGGAGGTAGCGAAAACAAATTTAAATATTAACAGCATGAGTAGGAAGTAAAGGAAAAAGTTATTGACATTCTCCCACATACACACATCCCACACCATCACATACACACATTCCACACACACATCCCACACTATCACACACACACACACAGATGTGAAGGGCTGAGTTCTTAATGTTGCCTGCGCGCTGCTCACCACGAGCCAGTCGACGAAGCTAATAAAACACCTAGTGTGACAACCTCTTTGATAGATAAGCACGCCCTGCTGAAGTACACTCTTAGAAAGATAGCCTCATGTCCTTGTGTTTTTTTTTTTTTCATGCTGCCAACTCTTAGTTTGACTAGTCTGGTTAGCGGCGACTAGCTGATTAGACATGACGCAAGAGTACAACAGGTGGCTGCTTTGAAACAAGGTTGTTGGACTTGTCTCTGTGGTGTGCAAATAGCTGAACTATTCTCCTTTAACCAACCTGTCTTCTCTGAGCCTATTGACTTATTTTAATTCTCTTGGCTGGATGCATGAATGCCTCGCTATATCTGTATAAATCCTAATACAATTTTAATCTATCTATCTATCTATCTATCTATCTATCTATCTATCTATCTATCTATCTATCTATCTATCTGTCTATCTATCTATCTATCTATCTATCTATCTATCTATCTATCTGTCTGTCTGTCTGTCTGTCTGTCTGTCTGTCTGTCTGTCTATCTATCTATCTATCTATCTATCTATCTATCTATCTATCTATCTATCTATCTATCTACCTATCTATCTATCTATCTATCAAATATTTATCAAATTCCTTTAGAAAAAACAACAAAGCTTAACTAAGTGGAGAGCTCCGCACTTAGAACTATATTTCTTAATAATGTAGAAGATATTTCTATTATTCGATACAAAATAATTAGTTACTAAAAAATTAAGCAACTAACTGGTTAAATTGTAAAAAATTGATTCATGCTTTGTCAGGTATAATAAATAATTGTACCTAATTTCAACTTGATCCGAGAATGGGTGTGTGAGAAATAATGTGTACACAGACCATACAGACTGAGTGAATTGATATAAGCTTTGTAAAATAAACCCTAATCCCCGAAAAAGCTGGTTTTATGTTATTTTGAGTAAGAAGCTAAACAAAAGAAGGTCAGAACATGATTTTTAAAAAAGCCAGAAGCAAAAAAAAAAAAAAAAATGAGCTATGGGAAAATGAATGTTTCTTGTTTACTAGTCCTTCTCTGTTATGGAGTGTGTGTGTGTGTGTGTGTCTGTGTGTGTTTCTATGATGACTTTGGGAAGAAGTGTTAGCGATTGGTTGTGAACGATGCATTGTTTTCAACGTTCTTGCGTAAGACAGACGACTCCAGAACGCCAGACTAAAAAGACGTGTTTTTACAAAAGAATGGCAGCTTTGCGGGGTATACAAAGGTGCCCCCCCCCGGGGGGTATACAAAGGTAAAGGGTTTACAAAAAGTATTTTACTCACAGACATATCATATCAAAAACAATGAACACACTGGTGGGTCTTTATACCTCGTATAGTTCCATGTGTGGTTGCGAAATGTACATTGGAAAGCTTTATAAACATCTTCTAAACCTCATCAAAAAACAAATAGTACCGATGATAGTACTGTATGTACCGGTAGTTTACGACAAGTGAGGCTGTACACGTGCGGGGTACATAAGCGTGTGTATTGCGTTTGTGGTGCTGTGTATCCGGCGCAGTATTGCGGGTATAGTCGCGAAAAAACGGTAATAATAATAAATTAATGCTATTGGAAATATTTCTATTAATTGTTTTTGTCAAGCAATGCCAAAATTAGAGAACTTCTTTGAATAAAGAGATTTCTTTGCATAACAAGCAATTTAAATTTAAAAAAAAAAGATTACACGGTAGAAGTAAGTATATAGTATAAACTAGTTTAGCTAATGACTATGTTTCCGTAGAATATAATTATCTCCCCTTAACTTACTACATTTCTATATTTTAAAAAGTCAATTAATTACGACTAATGGATTAGCTAATTGGTTGATTCCTTTGTTGTCATTGACAACGGATAAATGTCCAAAGTTTTGAACTTGACCCGAGGATGGGAGGCGGGAGAATGAAGGTGGACAAGATTCGACCTGGACAGAGTGTGTTGATATAAGCTTTCTAAATAAGAGAAGAACTCTCGTTGATAAATTAAAAAAAAAGCTTTTGAACGTTTAACATTGTTTGAAGCATTGTCTTTCTCCGTGAAACCTTGTCAAATTTCTATGAAAATCGATAGAGCCCTTTTCGAGAATCGTAAGGGATTTTCCCAACACATCCAGAAGTTTCCACGATGACACAAGCTGAATAGAAGTAAACAAAACAAAGCTCATATTAAGTGTATTTGTATAATCAATAGTGTAATTAATTTCTAATAGATCTAGACTCTGGAGTAATCTTGACTACCAAAAATACATTTTTGCGGTCGGAAATATTTTTACACATTGTTTTTTGTTTAGCGCAATTTCTAGCTTTTAGCTTACTTATTCGCTAGTTATATAGACTAGCTTGGGGGGAGGGGGGGAGGAGGGGGTATCAGGGAGAAGGTTTCGTACTTTTAAAAGTATTTTAACGGTATTTTAAATAAAAATACTGTAATAAATAATAAATATATAAATTTTGGCTTTTATATAGCGCTACTTTCATGTTTGTTGCATGCTCAGAGCGCTATGGTCCAATCTCATTTGGGAGAAGGTTTTCCATGCTGCCTTTATGCGATCAGTCAACACAGCTCTGCTCGAGTCGAGTGTCCATTCTCTAGACCCCATTATAACCAAGCCAAGCCAATTTTAAGCGTACTTAGCCTCTCGACAAGGCTTCCCACACCAAAAAAAACAAAAAGTAGTTCGTCTTCATTTAAAAAATGACGGCTCAAGCCTCCTCAAGTGGACACGTTATCACTTGGCCATCTAAATGCTTATAAAAATAGAAGGTTCTTATACTTATCTATTGTTATTTTCAAATTTTTAGGCGACAACCTGATTCTTTATGAACAGCATATCTTCCCTTAGCTAGTACTGACTCTATATATTTACATAAAACGTAACTATGTAATTATGACTAATAAAAAAAAGTCTATTTTTCGATTGATTCATGTTTTCATACGGGCAATGAATAATCGTGCAAAGTTTCAACTTGACCCAAGAATGGGAATTGAGAGAAATTACGTGTACAAAATTTGGACTAGACATCGAGACAGAGTTGATATAAGCTTTTTAGAAAAAAAATAGACGTTGCATCAAAATTTTGCAAGATCTAAAATATGATATCAGATTCTCAGTATCCGTTCTAGATGTTACGATTTAAATAATTCGGACACACGGATAAAGAAAGGACAAAAAAACAGACAACACAAAAATCAGAGCGTCTTTTCTCCATTTCGGGGGCCACTAACATTTTTGATCCTGTTTTTAGTACTTTTTAAAAAAAAAACAATCAGAAGACAATCAAATAGATATCCGACAAAGTGATATATGTATACACGTTTGAACTGGCCAGCAAACTGCATAAGAACAATGCTGACGGTGTCGCCATACTGTGACCTCGAGACAAGCACAGCCCTGGCATTTTGTTGTGTTTTTGTTTTTTCTCTGTTCGCTTTTGTTTTGCCTGCTTGTTATTCAGGGGCGTATTACCAGGTTGATGAAGAGATTTGTGTGGCAGGCCAAGAATCTCTGATTCTAATCCTACAATTTTAATCAGACTTGTATGGAGAGAGTGGAACAAAGAAATAAAAGTGTATCACTTTGATCACTCCTTTTGTGCTTTTCTTTTCTTTTTCATTTTACTAGTATGGAGTAAAACATGTTTTTTTTTGTTTTTGTTGTTTTTATTTATTTTTTTTTGATGTAAAAGAGGGAAAGAATAATAGTTCCAGAACAAAGAAAGAATAAGAAGAGAGTCAGTGAGAGAAGGAGAGGGGAGGAGAGAGAGAGAGTAAGGGAGACAGACAGAGACATAGGAAGAGAGACATAGAGAGAGATAGAGAAAGAGGAAGAGACAGGGGAGGAGAGACAGACAGACAGAGACACAGAAAGAGAAACAGAGAAAGAGAGACAGAGAGAAAGAGGAAGAGACAGAGGAAGAGAGAGAGGGGGAGAGATAGGGAGAAATATTGGGAGAGAGAGAGAGACAAAGAGAGATAGAGGAAGACAGACAGAGAGAGACAGAGAGGAGGATAGAGATAGGAAGATGGATAGAGAGAGAGACAGAGAGAGAGAGACAGAGAGAGAGACAGAGGAATAGACTGACGAAAAGAGATAGAGAGAGACAGAGGAAGAGACAGAAGGTTTAAGAGGTAGAGAGAGAGTGAGTTTGTGAATAATTTGAGTGTGTGAGAGAGAGAGAAAGTTAGTGTGTGAACGAAAGAGTGAGAGACACATAATGAGAGAAATAGTAAGCAATTGGGTGAGCAGAAGAGTGAGATATAGAGACATATCCAGAGTTAAAGAGAGAGACACGGACACGCAGTAAGAGAGAGAGAGAGTGAAAGATTAAGTGAGGAAGTTTTAGTAGGAGAGAGAGACGGAATAAGTAAGTGAAAGAGAGACACACAGAGACCAAGAAAAAGGTGAATGATTGAGAGAGTTTGTGAATGAAAACAATGATCGAAAAAATGGTAAGAGCGCAAGAGAAAGAGAAGATGAATGAGAGAGAGAGAGAGAGAGGGAGAAAGTAGATATATAGAGAAAGTGAGAGACTGACAGGAGAGGAAAATGGGACTTGGTGAGAGATATATAATGTGAATGAGATAAGGAAATGGTGTCAATGGTATAAAAGGTGTAAATGGTGTCAATGGTTGCAAGTTAACAAATTAATAACGAAAGAGAAAACATATCTATTATGTGTGTGTGTGTGTGTGCGTGTTTGTGTTTTGAAAAGAAAGAAAAATGAGAGAGAGAGAGAGGGAGAGGAGTGACATGCTTGGATATTGAGACATTAATCAGATAAAGAAACACAAACGTATAAAACAAAAAGAAATTCAAACAAAAATATGCAAAGAAACGAAAGTTGAAGAAATAAGATAAAGATTGGGATAAGGCTTTAAAACCAAAGAAAAACATAGAGGCCTACACCACACACTTATTACACGTTTAATCTTAAAATTACTAGACATAGGCCAATGATTACACGTTCAATCTCAAAATTACTAGACATAGGCCAATGATTACACGTTTAATCTTACAATTACTAGACATAAGTCAATGTTATGATCATGAATAGTCGTTTGTTACCGGGTAATGGTGTACTATGCTGTTCGTATCCGATTCATTTCTTAATGTGATACTACTGTTTACATAATAAATAAATCTGCACCCCTAAGCTGTCAGAAGTTAAATTATTGCCTTAATAATTAAAAATTTGTTCAAATTATGAATACATTTATAATATATTTAGTCTTATTAAGACTGTCAAATGTAGGCCCCTATAATTAGGATATGTCCAAACTGCGCGCTATAAAAGTAGTTTGTTAATTTTGAAACTTATAACCAAAACGAAGTTCGTGGCAAAACTATTTGTTAAAAACAACATTTGAATCAGTCTTTTCAATGAGTTAATAAATGGAAAAAAAATTATAATGATCCATTGACACTTTTACCATTGTAAATTTAGATGCAATTTTTTTGTACCTATTCGCGAACCTATGAATAAAACTTGAGATATTAATGAAGAAGTCCATGACCTTTTATAAAAAATTACCTTTCCTGAAGTTTTACATTGTAAAGTGGTGTAATGTTTTGAAAAATCTGCTTGCATTTATAATTTGAAAAATTAAAGAGTTCACTTTCGGAAAAGAAAAAAAAATAGCCGTTGCATCAAAACTTTGAATTATCTAAAATATCATATGTTTGATTTTCATTTTCTCTTCAAGTTACTGAGATCTAAACGTAAGATACAGACAGACGGACGGACAGACAGGTCACACAAAACTAATAGCGTCTTTTCGCCATTTGGGGGCAGCCAAAAATTATGAATTCGTTATTTTTTGCCATTTGAGAAAAGTCTATTTTAGGACATGTCTGTTACTCCGATCAAAATATTTTCGGCCTCACACGGAAATGGAAGTTACTTCCCTTGCATCTGATAAGGAATATGTTTAGGCCAATATGGCATCGCAGCTTGTCAGGGTTGACATGGGAAAGGCTCTCCGGGCGGCTGTCGATCACATTCCATTAGAAACATGCAGAAGACATCGAGAGAGAAGTCATGGGGGCATGTCGTTGTAGTGTCTCTTGCTGCGGTCCTCAATGCGCGGATACGAGGACCAGTAGAGTTGATCTATAGGTTTAAGTGTTGTTATTTTTTTCTGTCTCAAAATAGTCAAGACTTCCGCAGCATAAGAAATGCAAACCAATATCTAAAAATAATCTCTTCTATCTCTCTTTTCCCCCTCTCTTTATGATCTCTTCTATCTCTCTCTCTCTCTCCCCTCTCTCTTTATGATCTCTTCGATCTCTTTCTCTCCCCTCTCTCTTTATGATCTCTTCTATCTCTCTCTCTTTATGCTCTGTTGTCCCTGTCCCTCTCTTCTCTCTCCATTCTTCTCTTCTACCCATCACTCTACTTCTCTCTATCCTCTATCCGAATTATTTCAAAAATTCATATCTAGTGATAGACTTTTTGACATTATAATTCACTACATGCTTCTCAATCATCTGCCATACATAACCTGATTATCATCAAGATCAGCTACCAAGCTTCAATGCTATGAGTCTGTACCAGCAGCCTATCGTATGTACTTGATGCGTCATAAGTATTATAAATCGATACCTAAAAATAAGGAACATAAAATATTAAAACAAAAAAAACAAAGCTTATCGTATGTAAATAACGCAACTATTACTGCTCTATATCTAAATACTGTCTTAATATGCAATTATTTTTAAATTTAAAACCAAATTATCAATTACCACTAATTGATTAACTAATTATTTATTTTATTGATTCATGTATTATCATTGGCAATATATACATAGACAAACTACATGACCCGAGAATGGGAATCGGGAGGAAAAAAAACGTGTAGAAACGTAACAAGGGGAATAACGTTATAAATACAGTCACACGTCTCAATAAGTAGCCTTTATTTCCTCTATTAGATATGAAACAAAATAATTAATTAACTAATTGGTTAGTTTTTTGTAATTGATTCATGTTTTGTTAGGTACAACAACAATTAAAAAAAAATTCAATTTGATTTGAGACTGGAAAGTGGGAAAAACAAACGTGCACAAGAAATGTCTCAGACAGACAGACAGACAGACAGACAGACAGACAGACAGACAGACAGATAGACAGACAGATAGACAGACAGATAGACAGACAGATAGACAGATAGACAGACGGACGGACGAACGGACAGACAGACGGACAGAGAGACAGACAGACAGAGTGAGTTCATATAAGCTATTTAAAAATACAATTTAACTGCAAGTCATTACTCGACCTTCACCTTTCAGATGTCAGCTGACAAAAAAAATAAATTCCTCTATTTATGGCCGTGCACGCTTTAAATCTCTCAAACAGGCACACGCTCTCGTAAGCATACACCCACACAAACGTACGCCTACACTTAAAACGTCTTACGCCCACGCGTCATATTTACTCCACGTATTACTGTTATTGCTTATTGATTGACAGCGACTTGAACCAAAAAAATTGTTGCCTATTTTCCTAATAACAACCAAACTTGCTTGCGCCAACAATTCAAATTATGCGGCAATCGTCTGTCTCTAGGAACAAACAGAAGACTTAATAGCTTTTGATTGTTTCTCTTCAAATTCAAAACTGTGCAGTGAGTTTGTAGAGTCATGGCTTTATCGTACTAGTGTAGTTCTCAGTTATAATGTTATTTGTTTCAGGGACGGTAGAAAGGGAGGGAAGTTGGGGGCTATTGACTCGGGGTCGAAAGAAGCGCCCCTCCCCCCCCCCCCCCCAAAATAAAAAATTAAAAAATCTGAATTTCGAGAAGTCAGAAACATTTTTTTGTATTCATGATCCTGTTCACCTATTTAACGAAAATGCTTTGAATGTTAAGGAAAGCAATAGCAATATAGACATGACCGCTAATGTGCTAATAAAATAGCCTGTACTATATCAATGCAGCTATGGATTTACTGCAGTGCGTCAACCCATGGCCTTACACGCAGAAAACTCAAAATATATATTTTTCAAAACTAAAATATTAAAATTAAATATGTTATGTAAATGAGATTCAATTAAAAAAGTACTATTAACTAAAAATATATCGTGCTTTTTTTAAATATAAGTATAATCAATAAAAGTAGATTTTTATTAAAGGTCCGGAAAAAAGAATAGGTGCCCGCACCAAAATTCTTCCCGAGGCCCTCACTTACCTAAATCCGGCCCTGGTTCTATCCATGCTTTAAGACATTGTCATAATGTTAACTTTTATGGATTAGACATAACAGCCTACAATTGCCTATTTGTATGAATAAATGATACCCATTTGAAAAGGTCCATTGGTATGTATAAATAGATTGCTGCCTAGAAAAAAAAGATTTGCGCTTGGAAATGTGGTCACGTTGAATCCGAGTTCCATTCTTCGCCAGCCTCCACCCCCTGTTATCGTGCAATTTTAAACGATTGACCTACAGAAAACAATAACACTTTAAGTACAATACGAAATGTCATCTCAGCCAGCGGCTGGATTCCAGTCTATAAGGAAACAATGGATGGCTGCCTGGTCGTGCGGTTTGCGCTCTGGACTGTCGTTTGCACGATTATTTCTTTTACCTGACAGTACAAGAATCAATAAAATAAAATAACCAATTAGTTAATTAGATAATGACATTTTTTTTTTGTATCTTGAACAAGGGAAATAATTCGTACTTGATATAAGTGATGGTAAAAGCTGAATTAGTCCCCTTTATTGGTTGCCGCTTGAAAATAGCCTTATGCAAGCATTAAATAACTATACAATTTTCTCTAGTTATAAGTACCCTACTAGCAGAGAGGTTGGCACATCAGCCCAAAGATGTGTTATCCACGAATTTGAGTTTAGGTCGTTTCCCTGTGTTGTTTTTCCTTGTAAATATTTTTAAAATCGAATTACGTTAAAATCGATTTAGATACCCTTTTATTCCTCCCCCCCCCCTTTTTTAAATTTTCCTAACTGGTCCAGATAAGTAATAGGATTATAGCGTATTTTAGTGATGGGCCAAAGTTAATTAAAAAGTTTGAAACTTTGAGTTTAACTGAAAAATTTAATTAAGGCCAAAGTTTAACTAGAAAATAAAATGATTAGTTGAAATCGTAGTTTAATTGCTTTTTTGTTTATGTCACAAATTAAAATGTTCAATTAAAATGAGTAAAACGTTTCAACGTGTTGTTGCGGTTGAAGCGCACATCCTTGTTTAGTGATCATGTACATCATATCAACAGCGTTGATTTAAAAAAAAAATGATGCAATTAACAACTATTTAGTCACTGCATTTTGAAGAGGGTCAAGTAAGATGGTCAGGGAAGTTGTGGAGCCAATCTCTGCACTTAAACGTAGCAGCACTATAAATGTTGTTAAACATTTTTTGTGCCAAAAGCTTCTATGCAATATTATAAATTGGGTAGTTCAGAATTATTATTTTTTTGAGTCCCCTGGTGGCGTTTTATTTCGGGTAGCTTATACAGGGCGTTTGATAAGCGTGACATGTCAATATTTAGCGATTTTGATGAATTCATTTACGGTAAACCATAATTTATTAACTGCATGTATACCCTTTTTATAACTAAAATCTCAGATATTACATAAAGGTGTAATTGATAATAGTCATATATGGGATGGCACTAGAAATCTAGGTTTAAACATAAAGTTAAGCCTATGTAGATAAGAACATTAGGATAACCCACTCTAGAACCAAAAAATTAATCCACACCCTCCCTGCCCAAAAAGCAATTAGACGGTATGTCCGACTGATTTTAACAGCCTGTTCAGAAAGGCTTACACGTGTAGGCCTTATCTTATACTCTTATCTTATATAATTCCGACGTTACTCCAGAAAAGAAGATGATTACGTCCTACGCGTCGTGCATTTAGTCATGCATATTAACCAATGACTTAAATTCTGCCAGGTCACTGGTTTTCCTGGCTAGCTCAGGCAACCCATTCCATGATCTAATAGCATTAGGGAAGAAGGAGTATTTGTACAAATTTGTCCTAGCATATGGTATGTGCCACGTATCTTTATCTTTGTGTCTTTCAGAATATTTTATTAAATTTTGTTTTTGTATTTGAAGATTATGGTTTAGTGTTTTATGTATAATTGCTACTTTAATTTTGAGTCTTCTGTCCTAAAGGCTTTCTAAATTTAGTGATTTTACTAAGGGTGTAACTTTAGTCAAATGTGAATATTCGTTTGTTATGAATCTCACTGCTTGTTTTCTTGAGTTGAGGGGGCCCAAATGGAGGATGCATATTCTATTATAGGCCTTACCAAGGCCTAGAGTGCACTTGAGTGTATAGTCCAAGATTGCACTGTTTGCATTCTCGCGCGTTATGTGTATAGTGTATGTTGAGTGGTCAGATAAGAAAATAACACATAGGCATGGCAAGCAAATGAATATAGATCTACATTTACCCTAAAATAGTAACTCTGGTCAAATGTTTCTTAAAACTCAATAAATTTTGTTGTTTATTTTTATAACAAAAATGATGGATCAATAATTGTGAACTTCTACATTTATCTATTTTATGAGATATAAAACTTTAGCGATATTGTAAGATTGTCCGTTGTATAATAAATAGATTAAATTAAAAAAATAAAAATAAAAGTACCTTTCTTTTTTAAAGGTTTTAATTCAAGGCAAAAATACAAACACACATATTTATTTAGACAACTTTCTTTTTTTTTTTTAATTTTGTTGTGCGTTTATGAAGAAACATCTTCCTTGACCGACCTCTTTACGGAGAAAGATTTCTACAATGTCGAATGATTAGTTAGGTCTAGATCAAACAATCCCCCTTCAGAAAAAAAAGTAATTAAAGTTTAATAGTGTAACTATCTTATGAAATTGGTGATAAACTTTTAGTTTGACTACTTTATTTTAGTTGAAACTTAGTTTCAGTTTAACTTTTTAAATTTAAATTAGTTCCCATCACTAGCGTATTGAAAGGGCTAAAAGCATGAAATTGGTGATAAACTTTTAGTTTGACTACTTTATTTTAGTTGAAACTTAGTTTCAGTTTAACTTTTTAAATTTAAATTAGTTCCCATCACTAGCGTATTGAAAGGGCTAAAAGCATGAAAAAACGCTAAACAAAAACGAATGGTAAAAAATATTTCTAATCGCACAGATTTATTATTGTTGGTCTAGATATCTTAAAATTTGATTACATGGTTGATCCAAACTAACTGATACAACCACACTTCGTATTAGCTGTTTTTTTTACAAAGTATATATTTCATGTTTCTCATGTCTTTACATTATATACTATCAGTGATATTTCTTGTTTCTCAAGTCTGCTCATACTAAGATCATCTTCAGGGCCGGTCCTAACAGTTGCGGGGCCCTATGCGAAACTGATTGCGCGGGGCCTAGTCTGGGTGGGAATAAGGGTAATAAGTGAAAATTAAGATTTTGTATTAGAAAAAAGACCGTACAAAATTGCGATCAAATTAACTTTACTTAACGAACCTTGCAACCTATGACATATTTATATGCCAGTGACTATAAAAGTAAATAAAGTATTGGAACTTCCGATTAAGGTGAAAATTTGCCAGATATTACATTTTATTAAACGAAAGCTGACAATGGCTTTTTTCTTTTATCGCGCGTAGGATTGGCATTTTCCGCAATGAATGACACCCACAAATGACAATTTAGTCTATTTTCAGGAGATTTTTATGAGTTTTCAGAATAAATTCAGGAGATTTCCAGGAATTTTTCGTAAATATTTTGCAATTTATTGATTACACCTAGAATTAGCGCGGGGCCTAAGACCGGCCCTGATCATCTTCACCACTTGAATTGCAATACTATTATGATATGAAAACTTCCCTAAGACAATATAAACATAACTCAAAGCCAGTATGAAAAAAAAAAAAGCATTTAAATAAAAAAAAAAATGGACCTCATTCACCAATCGTAAACAAACAACATTGAGTCGCGTGCTTCTCTTTCTCTTCTATACAAATTACGGTCTAATTGTAATCAACAATGGCACGTGAAATTTGTGTTTCTCTGTTATATCAATATTATCACGTGACCGTTGGTATTGGTGAATGAGGTCCATCGATGAAAGTAGAATTTGTCTTACACCCTTCCTCATTGGGCTGAAGCCTGTCTCCGTAGGAATTGGTATCTACCAAAGTTTGTAAAATCTTTTACATGTTCCAATTGTTTCTTCGGAGTTAAACAAAATTTATTCCCAGCCCAGACCTCCCGAAGGACGATGGTTAATGGCTGCGCCGAAGGACGATGGTTGATGGCTGCGCCTAAGGACGATGGTTGATGGCTGCGCCGAAGGACGATGGTTGATGGCTGCGGCAGAGTCCTAGTCAGAGACCAACGAGAAAACCAAACGACAGTCCAGAGCGCTTACCACACAAGCTGGTATATGTGAGCAGCCACATGCCAACTCATGTCCACGCCCAGGTGTTTTCCTCATTTCCTTAGTGTTATTGCTGCCCTTAGGGCTCTATGATGAAACAAGAGGGATGGGGGTGAGCTTGAGGTTAACAACTTCCTCATGTAAGAACATCAAACATAGAGCTTAATAGTTTTTAAAAATATAGGTCAGACAAAGGGAAGAACACATAATCTGCATTTATAGTCTGAAATCTCTTCCAGACGTGGTTCTGAATACGATACATCCGTTTTATCGCTTCTGCGACTTCCCGCCTCTTGTAACAGGTGAAAAATCAACAAGTGGTTATTTTGGAAGATGTTCCACAGTCGAGTTTCATGTTTCTAGTTCCACTACATCGCTAGTGACATCTGATGCGATTCGCATACGGCATCGCCAAGGAGGAATGGGAGGGGGGGGGGGGTGATGATAAAAACTCAGGGCGGTAGGAAGCAGAATGCGAAAAAAAATGTCTGTTTATTCTCGCGACCACCACCCTCCACCAACAGCTTTTTTTTTTTTTTTTTGCTTCCCTGACACCCGCTCCCTCCTCGGCGCCCTCCTGCGGCGAATGCACGGCGTGCGCTTCCGGGAAGTAATTGGCGTTTGCATCTCCTGTGTGAGAGTGATCACTGTACTCATTTCATCATCGTTGTGTTTTTGCGCGCGTGGGCTGAGGACTATGGTACCGCAGATACATTGATCCAATAGCCTTTTTTTTTTTGTATTATCTTTTAAAATCGCTGACTACACCTATTTCAGACAGGTGCATTGATATACTGGTACAAAATAGATGGTCTCAGTTAAATGTTGTATTGTGGTACTAGAATACTGGATTTATCAACATATTAACATAGGTGTTATTTATTGAAAAAAAATCGATTTAAAAGTTTATAGTTTCTATTTTTCTGTGGATAATATTTTACATTGCAGTGTCTAAACTAAATAGCTGTTGGATCATAATATACATTGCAAATAAATTGTGCATATAAGTGCTAATTAGATACACTAGAGGTAAATTGTGCATAAAAGTGTTAATTAGATACACTAGATGTAAATTGTGCATATAAGTGCTAATTAGATACACTAGATGTAAATTGTGCATATAAGTGCTAATTAGATACACTAGAGGTAAAATGTGAATATAAGTGCTATTAGATAAACTAGAGGTAAATTGTGCATATAAGTGCTAATTAGATACACTAGAGGTAAAATGTGAATATAAGTGCTATTAGATAAACTAGAGGTAAATTGTGCATATAAGTGCTAATTAGATACACTAGAGGTAAATTGTGCATATAAGTGCTATTAGATACACTAGAGGTAAATTGTGCAAATAATTGCTAATTAGATACACTAGAGGTAAATTGTGCATATAAGTGCTATTAGATACACTAGAGGTAAATTGTGCATATAAGTGCTAATTAGATACACTAGAGGTAAATTGTGCATATAAGTGCTAATTAGATACACTAGAGATAAAATGTGCATAGAAGTGTTAATTAGATATACTAGAGGTAAATTGTGGATATAAGTGTTAATTAGATACACTAGAGGTAAATTATGCATATAAGTGCTAATTAGATATACTAGAGGTAAATTGTGCATATAAGTGTTAATTAGAAACACTAGAGGTAAATTGTGCATATAAGTGCTTATTAGATACACTAGAGGTAAATTGTGCATATAAGTGCTATTAGATACACTAGAGGTAAATTGTGCATATAAGTGCTAATTAGAAACACTAGAGGTACATTGTGCATATACTTGCTAATTAGAAACACTAGAGGTAAAATGTGCATATAAGTGCTAATTAGAAACACTAGATTTACATTGTGCATATAAGTGCTAATTAGAAACACTAGAGGTAAAATGTGAATATAAGTGCTATTAGATAAACTAGAGGTAAATTGTGCATATAAGTGCTAATTAGATACACTAGAGGTAAAATGTGAATATAAGTGCTATTAGATAAACTAGAGGTAAATTGTGCATATAAGTGCTAATTAGATACACTAGAGGTAAATTGTGCATATAAGTGCTAATTAGATACACTAGAGGTAAATTGTGCATATAAGTGCTAATTAGATACACTAGAGGTAAATTGTGCATATAAGTGCTATTAGATACACTAGAGGTAAATTGTGCATATAAGTGCTAATTAGATACACTAGAGGTAAATTGTGCATATAAGTGCTAATTAGATACACTAGAGATAAAATGTGCATATAAGTGTTAATTAGATATACTAGAGGTAAATTGTGGATATAAGTGTTAATTAGATACACTAGAGGTAAATTGTGCAAATAAGTGCTAATTAGATATACTAGAGGTAAATTGTGCATATAAGTGTTAATTAGAAACACTAGAGGTAAATTGTGCATATAAGTGCTTATTAGATACACTAGAGGTAAATTGTGCATATAAGTGCTATTAGATACACTAGAGGTAAATTGTGCATATAAGTGCTAATTAGAAACACTAGAGGTACATTGTGCATATAAGTGCTAATTAGAAACACTAGAGGTAAAATGTGCATATAAGTGCTAATTAGAAACACTAGATTTACATTGTGCATATAAGTGCTAATTAGAAACACTAGAGGTAAAATGTGCATATAAGTGCTAATTAGAAACACTAGAGGTAAATTGTGCAAATAAGTGCTAATTAGATACACTGTAAGTAAATTGTACATACAAGTGCTAATTATATGTACATTATTTCGTGGCGTATTTGTATCATGGTTTATCTTCTCGATTAGTGTCATTTGGACGTAAAAAGGATAACAGTTCTTATAATGAATTACAGATTTAAAACATAGGATAGGGTTCCTTCTGTCTTGAAAGGCAATGAATACTTATAGATGAACTGCTGGTTTTTGGATTCTTCCAGAGTCGATGCAGAATCTTCTGTGACTGTAAAATCCTATCCCGGGGAAGCAAACTTATATAAAAAGCTGTTTAATAACATTGTTTTCATGGATAAAAATGTATCATTATAGAGTGGTTATTTCTATAATGAAGGTGTTGGAAGCTGGATCCTGAACTCTTTATTTAACACATGTCAATAGAGACATTTATTTCATTTCTACTGCTGGACACTAAAGATGTCTATTACAATGTGAGTAGATGTTCATATAATGTGTTTTAATGAGACGGTAAGACATTTAGACAATTGTTTTAGCTGAATCTTTGTTACCTGGATCATGTTTGGACTATAATCTTTAATTAAACAAGGTATAAAACTATGACCCACAATATTTGAATTACGTACGGCTCCCACCGCCCTAAAATAGAACGGGGTTAAAAGGAAGAACAATATTCCATATCTTGAAATAGTCAGCCCCAACGTGGTTGGAAATAATCTTAATTTTCCTATATAGTATACTGAAACTTAATCTGTATTTAAATGTATTTATGGATGATTTAACAAGGCCAGGATAGGGTGGACCTATTGCAGTATTTTCTGTATGTATATAAGTTTTATTTATCTATTATTATTTATTTGCTTTCTGCTATATAGGGCACATTAAGTCTGTCAGGACGAAAAGTTTTAAACTTATTTGACATTTTGTTCGAGAAGTCATATTTTAAGAATCTTGATAGTTGGACAACCTAGAAATGATCTATCTTATCTATCTATCTATCTATCTATCTATCTATCTATCTATCTATCTATCTATCTATCTATATATCTGTCTGTCTCTCTGTCTGTCTGTCTGTCGTCTGTCTGTCTGTCTGTCGTCTGTCTGTCTGTCCATCTATCTATCTATCTATCTATCTATCTATCTATCTATCTATCTATCTATCTATCTATCTATCTATCTATCTATCTATCTATCTATCAAATCTGTCTATCTATCTATCTATCTATCTATCTATCTATCTATCTATCTATCTATCTATCTATCTATCTATCTGTCTATCTATCTATCTATCTATCTATCTATCTATCTATCTATCTATCTATCTATCTATCTATCTATCTATTTATCTATCTGTCTATCTATCTATCTATCTATCTATCTATCTATCTATCTATCTATCTATCTATCTATCTATCTATCTATCTATCTATCTATCTATCTATCTATCTGTCTATCTATCTATCTATCTATCTATCTAATCTATCTATCTATCTATCTATCTATCTATCTATCTATCTATCTATCTATCTATCTATCTATCTAATCTATCTATCTATCTATCTATCTATCTATCTATCTATCTATCTATCTATCTATCTATCTATCTATCTATCTATCTATCTATTTAATCTGTCCGTCTATCTACCTTCATTAGGAAGTCCATGCCGCCAGATGTTGTACGCTACTCAATGTCATCTATAGTAATCAGAATCGCGAGGCCTTTGACCACTCCTCGGGTTTGTTGTTTTTAGTTAAACATCCCCCCGACACCCTCCCCCCCCCCCAAATAAAAAAAGTATGTATGTCACCATCCATGCAAATAACTGTCGACACATGTGACTTTATCTCCCCGAGAATGTCAAACAGATATGCAAATTTGAAAAGAGAGGCTCATGGGTAGAGAGACCTGGATGGAGAGACTTGGACTTATCTAAGTATAGAGATGACTCTTTCAAAGTACCCTTCACAGATTAATATTTCTTTCCCGATTGGCAGACGTTGGCAGGTTTCTTGCCCCTGACTCTATTATCGTCTGTCAATGTGGGTGTCAAGCTCTCTGTTTCCCTGTTATTCTGTTAAGACTGGACTAGTTCGAGGTTTAAAAAACAAAACATATTATTCTGAAAATACACATAACAAGAGGCTGTTCTAAATCCTTCATTAAGGTAGGAGTATTGTAAAGGTTTCTTTCATTAGATTCTTTGAGTTCTTTTTTAGATGTATTAATGCATTGCAGCCGTGATCAGACAGTGGCCACCATGGGCTACATTATCAACTAGTCCATAAAGCCATGCCAATACGACTTCTATATGAAGTGTGTTCTGAAGTTTCCACGGCCGGAGAGCGCCACTAAACAGGCGTAAAGCACTTTTCACGGACGGATAGCACCACTTCGCGGGCAGATAGCATCACTTCACGGGCAGATAGCATCACTTCACGGGCAGATAGCATCACTTCACGGGCAGATAGCATCATTTCACGGGCAGATAGCATCACTTCACGGGCAGATAGCATCACTACGGGCAGATAGCATCACTACGGGCAGATAGCATCACTACGGGCAGATAGCATCACTTCACGGGCAGATAGCATCACTTCACGGGCAGATAGCATCACTACGGGCAGATAGCATCACTACGGGCAGATAGCATCACTACGGGCAGATAGCATCACTTCACGGGCAGATAGCATCATTTCACGGGCAGATAGCACCACTTCGCGGGCAGATAGCATCACTTCACGGGCAGATAGCATCACTTCACGGGCAGATAGCATCACTTCACGGGCAGATAGCATCACTTCACGGGCAGATAACATCACTTCACACTTCACGGGCAGATAGCACCACGTCGCGGGCGGATAACAACTTTATGGTCGGATAGCACCACTTAATGGGTGGATAGTACACATCACTGGCGTATATAACCACTTCAAGGGACATAAATTGCCCTGGGGCCGTAGTTGTGGCATCACTCCTCTTGCATATCAAATTAGCATCAAAAGCAACACGTCGCAGGCAGGCTAAGGATATAAATGTATTAATGCGCTTGTCGTTGTCAGCTGAACGGTGAAAGATGGTCGACGAAAAAAAAGTGCCCTACGGAAACGCTTTAAAGACCAGCTCAGGCGCAAATTTGCTTTCACTTACATAGAAGAGAGCACCTGGCTGAAGGCAGCCTCAGAACGAGACACCTAGAGATCACTTACAAAGACCGCGGGATACACATTTTAGACCAATAGAAGATCCATTGCCGAGGACAGACGTAGACAGCGAAAAAAAAAAACCTAAATCGTCCACCGGAAGACAATGGTTATGTCTACGCTGGAGGTGGCTAAAGATATAGGTCACAGCTGGGGCTGCGTAGCCTGCATTACTCATTAATCTTAGGACTCGAAGACAAGGTTTATTAGAATATCAAATTGGAGGTGACAGACTGGGGCGTAGCTAGGAATTTTCCATCGTTTGGGAGCCCGGGGAGCTTGGCCTCTTTGGGGCCCCTGTATTTTGCGTAATATTTAATTTTTAATGTAAAAGACACTCATTTGGGGGCCCCCTCAAGTGGGGGAACGGGGGGATTTTCAAATTCTCCCCCTCCTCTCCCCACCCTAGCTACGCCACTGGTGACAGGGCCGTGTGTTTGGGGCTCTTAATTTCGACGTGGTTAATTAAAAATTAATCTGGAAACTAAACTAACAAGAGTCATGAGCCTTAAAGATAAAACGTAAGGGAGACTACTCAACAAGGGGCTTAACTATGAAAATGCGACTATGAAAGAAAAAAAAAAGAGAATCCTTCAGTTATGAGCTCATCCATTCCATTGCAGTCCAATCAATGGGTCACTCGCCTGAACAGCTTCGTTTCTCTCTGCCCCATCCCCCTCCGGACACTCTAGCTATAGTATAGGTGCGCAATGGTAACTTCAATGCTGCAATTGTACAAGAAAATAAAAACAAAAACTGTTATCTGCCCCTGATTATGATGGAGTTAGAGAACTGTGGTAGTCTCCCTTTAAAAACCTGTTACCACAGCGGCATTCCAGATGTACGTATTCTACATTAAACACCGACGACACACGATTGACAGATGGATAAAGTACTCTTTTTTATTATTATTAAATTGTGTGTTTTTGAAAAAAGAAAATATGAAGATGGTGTCGCTATTGCCGCGTTTGTTGAACATTAAAGCCAACCCTATTAATGATTTGAATAAGGATATTCAACAAGTTTCAATGAAATCAATACACACTAGGCCAACTTAATAAAGAAACCCGCGGAACAAAAAAAATTTTTAAAAATACTATTTACGCGACACTTTGTCATCCGGGCTATTTGTTTGGAATCTTGACAAACCGCTGCACGTCAAAGATGGCCTTGACCAAAATATGTTTTAAGATTTATGCATCCAGAATGATATGAACTTGTATGGCTAAGGAGGTAGGGAGAGGCGAGGGGGGTGGGGAATGACAAGAGGCATAAAGTAATGGGGGGGGGGTTGGTAAAGCGAAGAGGCAACGGAGTAGAGGGATAGATGAGGGATGTACAGACAGATGAGGAAATGGAGGTATTCTTAGGTTCCACCTGGCAGCAAATGTATCCTTAGAATGAGTGGTTCTCTTTCCTTCATTTTCTGTATTGTTCTTTGGATTTCAAAGTCAAGTTGAATTAATCCTAACCGTTTATCTAGGAATAATTATTTAATTGTTTAAAAATTTAGTATATAAATAAACAGGAGGCGCGGTGGCTGAGTAGTAAAATAGTTTGGCTTCTGAACCGGAGGTCCCGGGTTCGAATCCTAGGAAAGTCTGAATTTTTTTTTAAATTTTGGGATCCTTAGGCACCTCTGAGTCCACCCCAGCTCTAAAGGGTACCTGCCATTAGTTGGATGAAAGAAAAGGCGGTTGGTCGTTGTGCTGGCCACGTGACATCCTGCTCGATATGTGGCCAAAGAGACCTCAACATCATCTGCCCTAGAGATCGCAAGGTCTGTATAGGGAGATATATTTTTTTTAACATGTTTAGTGTTCGTAGCAGAATTTTGTACAATTGTCTATTTTGTTTTTATAACCGATACTTTGTAACTGAGCGACAAGCAAATAAATTATGGCTTTTATATTGCGCTACTCTCATGCAACTATAGCATGCTCAGAGCCACTGGCGGATCCAGAACTTTGGAGTGGGGGGGGGGGCGATTTTTTTCCAAACCCTAACCCTAACGCCCAGTAAACCCTAACCCTATGCATAAACGTGCAGCATATATATATATATATATATATATATATATATATATATATATATATATATATATATATATATATATATGAGAAAAAAAAGCGCAGCATTTCTCAACCTTCGGCGAAAAATAAAACAACTGGGGCAGCGCTATAAGGTTCCATAGTGGGTTTCGGGGCAAAGCCCCGACGCCAAAAGCGTTTTCTTGCATTCTTCAATGCAGAAACGCATTCTCCTGACATATACAGCTCATTGCTCATAAAAAGAATTCGGGGCGAAGCCCCGACGCCAAAAGCGTTTTCTTGCATTTTTAATGCAGAAACCCATTCTCCTGACATCTACAGCTCATTATTTATCAATGGAGTTCGGCAAAAACGTTTTCTTCACTGCAGAAACGCATTCTCCTGACAACTACAGCTCATTATTCATCAGTGGGTTCCGACGCCAAAATCCTTTTCTTGCATACTTCATAGAAGAAACGCATTCTTCTGACCTAAAGCTAATTTTTCATACTATTAAAAAAGGACCATTGGAATAATGTTGTACTTGAAAAATATTCTAATATGAATTTATAGGCCCTTAATACATTGCAAATAAAACCGATTTGTTCCTTGAGAATATAAGATACCCCACATATTTAGATTTGGCTTTGAGGATCGCCGCCGAAAAAAGAATTATTCGATAAATAATATTCAATAAAATTGAAGTATAAATTGTGAGTTATAGTCCCAAATTTATTTAACTAGAAAAATTTCAGATTGAGTAAAGGTTGGGAAAAGGCGACTATGTTTAGAATTATTTGGGTTTAGAACTTCTCAATCATGACTCTTATACTAAAAATTTGGTTTGAATTCTAATTTTCTTAAAATAATTATGATAAATTCATGTGAAATTACATAAACTATGTCTGGAAATGAGAGGGGCGGTAGAGTGAAAACGATTAATCCTCGCTCCTTTAATAATTTCTGCTTAAGATTGCATTTGGCATTAAAGAATAGGGGTGGGGCGACTCAACTAATTTTGTTCACAAACTATGATTCTCCATAAAAATAGGACCGCCCCACCCCACTCAGAGGGCTAGAGTGGGAGGGCAGTACATGCAATCACTCTCCCACCAACTCCACCGAATCGGCCAAGATACCAGAAGGGGATTGACATAATATAAAATTTATATATTAATTGAATTAATTTTGTACACAAACTATGATTTCTCCATAAAAGTAGGACCGCCCCCCCCCCCCCACTCAAAGGGTTTAGGCAGTAGAGGTATTCGCCCCCCTCCCCCAATCGGCAAACAGGGAACAACATAATATAAAGATGGGTTAAAATATTAATAACAAGTTTTAACCATATATATATTTAATTGTTTCTGTTAGCAAGCTGTGATTTCTAGAAATAAATTGGACCGCCCCCCCCCCACTCGAAAGTGTATGGGTGGGGGGTGGGGGGCGGGATTGTTACCATCGCCCCCTCCCGACCCCACCAAATCGGCCAACATACTAGAGGGGGGGGGGCGAAATAATCTAAAAATAGGTTGAAATATAAATAATTAGTATATATTACTAACATAAGTAATAAATTCGTATACAAATTGTGTGAATTCTATACTAAAATTCGTCCGCCCCCCCCTTCGGGGGGGGGGGGGGATCGGCCGAGTGGGGGGGGGGGGCGATCGCCCCTACCGCCCCCCCCCCCCCCTGGATCCGCCAGTGCTCAGAGCGCTTTGGTCCTTCTCAGTTGTGGACATGAGGTGGGGAAGGGGGTATCTAGGAGAAGGGTTTTCCGTGCTGCCCTCAGGCGCTCAGTAAACATAGCTCTGCTCGAGTCAGGTGTCGAACCTCGAGCCCACTTCATAGGTAGCCAAGCCAAGCCAAGTTCAAGCGTACTTAGTCTCTCGACCACGCTCCCACTTATATAAATAAACGCATTTACAAAATCTGCAATTAGGGGGCCAGTTAAAAACAAACAAACAACGTCATTAGAAACTTCCAAATGAAACTGGTGTTATTTCGATCATAGAGAAATAGCTCATGTCTCAATGGGGTCGAGGTGGCTGAGTGGTAGAGCGCTTGTCTTCCAAATAGATGGGTCTCGAGCTCAGATGGGGAAATTGGCTAGCTCAGGCAACCCATTCCATGCTCTAATAACACAAGGGAAGAAGGAGTATTTGTACTAATTTATCCTAGCATATGGAAAAAGGAATATACCTTTATCTGCCCCCATAGATCGCAAGGTTTCAAAAGGGCACCATTCGTGTCCCGGAGAGACTATTTCACTGTATCTCACCCCCTCCAGTTTAGGCTTCTGGGTTCCTCATTAATGTAATTGTTAAAGATATGATTGTCAACAGCACAAATCAAGGATTTGCAGAGGACAGGGCTGGATTTATGGGAGCAAGGGGTGGGCAGGCGGTTCTACTCTTTGATATCTTCATAAGAAAGTGGCCTACACAAAATATCTATAAATAAATAATATCTGATTTTTGTGTCATAAATGTTGGAATATTCATATGTTTTTTTTTTTAGTGACAATACTTTTACGGTTGGCAACATTGTAGTGGTTAAGAATTGTCCGTTTGTAGCGTGCTTGTAAAATGTAGCTCGGATTTACGTCATTCTAGGGCCTTACCTTCCACAAACTTAAAAACATACCTTTTTTAATAAGACATACATATTAATTTTTATTAAATTTTTTTAGAAAGGAAAATTAGTTTAATGCATAAGTTGTCTCTTTGGTCTAAAATATGAAATTTCTTTTATATATTAATATTATTATTACTAATTGTAGGCGCCTTCAATAAATTTCTGCCCCAGGTTTTCTACATACTTAAATCCGGCCCTGGCAGAGGCATACATAAAAAATAAAAGTTCCCTTTTCACACCTTGCGGTCTATAGGTCATCTAATTCTGTGGCCAATGTTTAACGAGGGTGTTAAGTCGCCACCACAAAGACCAACCATCTTTACTTTCCCTAACAAATGCCAGGTACCCATTAGAGCTGGGTAGAATCAGAGGCGCCCAAAGATCCCAAAATTAAAAATCCCAGTCTTTACCAGGATCCTAACCCGGGATCCCCGGTTCAGAAGCCAAACGCTTTACCGCTCAGCCACCGCGCCTCATAGAAGCATACATAGAACGACTTATTCAGAAGCGGAGAAAAGTCATTAGAACTGACTATATCTCCTTAGATTTAACGTTTCAAATTACCTCCCCTCCTCCCTTTAAAAAAAAAAACCCCCATTAGAGCCGGAAGTTTAGGCGTAGAGGTCTTATGGACCTCGCCGTTTTGGTGTTCGACATCTTGGCGCTAGATGCGTCACATACATTTATATATTGACTTTATTATGTCTTTAAATTATGTCTTGAAAGAGAGAGATGCACACTTATTTTTCGTAGCTTTAGTTGTGATCAAACTTCAACTTTATAGGAAGATTAATAATTGTATTGTCCCTTACATGTTGGAAAAAAAAAGTTGTTTTTTAGGTGGTTTTTTTTTGTGTATGTCACGTGACCAGATTTTGGTATGTTGGCTTTTATATCGTCTGCCCATTTACCAATGTAGCCTACCATCCAATACCTGTCCATGTGTTTGCGTTCTTAAATTAGTCTGAAATTTTCACGCCTGCATGTCTGTACATTTAAAGTAAAGTAAATTTCCCTTTTCATATCTTGGGATTTTAAGGTGAAGAAGATGGTAAGGTGGTCTCTTTTCTTCGGCCTACGGTTAACGAGCAGAGCGACATGTGCCCTTAAAACGACCAAACGCCTTTACTTTTCCCGAACTAAACTCAGGCACCCATTACAGCTGGGTGGACTTAAACCCTGGATGTGGCAAGATATGTAGGTCACAGATGGGGTTGCGTAGCCACGGGAGATACTGCACTCCTCATTAATCTTCGGACTCGAAGACAAGCCTTATTATGCTTTGGAGAAAAATGATAATTATTTTTTTTTTTTTGGTTGAAAATTTAAGGCGCTTAAACTCAAATGCTGAAACGGCCGGTGCCAAAATGTCCCGAACTGTCAAAGATTATGGTTGAACTTTAAAAAAAAATTGCTTGTTTCAGTTTATAATAAATATAGAGTGAAAGCTACGCCTATACACACATACACAAATATTAATAAATCTGATTTGCTTTTAAACAAAAAAAATATCTCAACCAATGCCCGTACCAAAACGCGAGTTCAGCTTGCTGAATGGCAAATCGTAGTTAGCAGCCACCGACTTAGATAACACCTGACATCTTTAATCGTACCCCATGCAGGACATGACGAAGGTGTAACATGTAACGTCCGTGGCTCCAGAGATAATCTTTTTTTTTTTAAATAGACCGACTCCGTTCTTCCTCAGCGTTATCCCCCCCCCCCTTCCACTCACGCAGCGACAGTTTTTTTTCCCCATTTATCCAATTACATTAAACTAATTTAAAAAAAAACTGAAGTAAAAGGGGTTGCGTGTGTTTAAGCTACCTCTGCTTATTATACCAGGTACAGAAAACAGGTTTCATTAGCTTAACCTATCATGTAATGCATTTAGCTTGGCCTCCGGATAGAGAGGCCCTGGGTTCGAATCTCGGTGAAGACTGGGGCATTTAATATTGGGATTGTAAGGTCGCCCGACCAACTGTAATGGGTACCTGACTTTAGTTGGGGAAAGTAATGGCAGTTGGTCGTTGTGTTGGCCACATGCAACCCTGTTCGTTAATCGTTGGCCAAAGAAATGGGTGACCTTAGGTTATTTGCAAGGTCAGAAATGGGTTAATTTTACTTTCTTTTTTTTTATAATTTTTGGTTTACAATTTGAGATGATAATATCCCAGATTCGCTCAATCACTCAGCCCATGCCCCCCCCCCCAATTTAATTTTTTATTTGAGAAAATAATGAATTAAATAGAAATTAATAAGGGACTACACCCATTAGGCCCCAACCAGTTATCCCAGATACGGCAACACCGCTGTGCTATGCAAAATGAACTATCGTCCAAAGAAAAATTAAAAAAAAAATAAATCTTTCCGATCATAGTCAATTCCGAAGCATGCTATTATTATCCCAGCAGTTAATGGTCACACGCCACCACCTGGTCACATCTGTCTGCACCATAACTTTGTAATAGAGCCGACACAGCCATCCATTAGGTACATATTGGACAAGCGATGGCTAAATCAAAACGGTATAACTCTCAATACGACAAGTGAACAACATAAATACACTACATACAGAAGTTTCCGTGAGTAGGTAGCAATTAGGCCGTAAACGTAGATACAACTGTGAGGCTAAGTCCTGAAACAATAAATGAGGATTACATACTGACATATATATAGGCAGCACTAGGTACCAAGTTTTTAATGAAAATAGTTGTCAGTATTTTCATACTTATCTTGTTAGTCTGTTTATTATGACTGTTTGTCTGGATGACTCCAGTTGACCTCTGTTGTGAATGATTCCTCAATGTTTTGATTTGCAAGAATGACCAGTGTGTAATGTGTATATAGAAGGCAAGTAACCCTCTAACGTGTAAGGTGAGACCTTGTTTTATTGACTTAAGTACTGTTGTTATTGAAAACCTTGTCATATATCCAGCCACAGTAGGTAAGTTAATTTATATGGATCTGAGACATGGACACTATACAGAAAACAACTAAGAATACTTGAGCGCTTTCATCAAAGATGCTTGCGCTCCATCATGGACATAATTGATACGGTGGAAAGACCGCACTACAAACAGCAATGTCCTTGCGAACGCCGATGTGGACAGTATAGAGGGACTTCTTATGGTCCGACAGTTACGCTGGGCAGGGCACGTATCCCGTATCAGGGACGAACGTATGCCAAAGGCAGTCTTTTTTGGTGAGCTAAAAGGTGGTCGACGTAACAGATGCGCCCCACGGAAACGCTTCCAGCTTGGGCGTCAACTTGCCTTGGCTGACATAGAAGAGAGCACCTGGTTGCATGCAGCCTCAGAACGAGACAGCTGGAGGTCACTCACAAAGGCCGCGGGATACACATTTGAGACCAAAAGAAAATACGCTGCCGAGGACAGATCCAGACAGCGAAGAGAAAATCTAAATCGACCAACTGCGGACAATGGTTATGCTTGCCCTATGTGTGGCAAAATATGTAAGTCACAGTTGGGGCTGCGCAGCCACCAGAAATACTGCATTCCTCACTAATCACTAGACAAGCCTTATAATTGTATTTTATTTTCTTTAGATCTTACGTTGTAATTGTAGAGGATATTGTTTAATTATTAGAATCAGACTATATCGATTGTTACAATATTATTGTTTTAGGGGAAGTGTCAGTGTTGCTTGAAACCCTTTATATCGACTATGACTGTATCGTCAAGAAGATAAAGTTGGTATGACTTTCGACGTGAGGATTTAGAGTTTGTAGCGTGATAAGCATTTGATCGATGACAAATTTTGGATGTTAAATAGAATGAATATATATTTTATTCTGTTCTCTATTCAAGAATATTTGTGTGTGTAGCTTTGCATAAATGAATAAATAAATTATAGCTTTTATATAGCGCTACTTTCTTGCTTATAGAATGCTCAGAGCGCTTTGGTCTGTGGACCAGTGAGGGGTGAGGGTATCTGGGAGAAGGTTTTCCGTGCTGCCTTTAGACGCTTAGTAAGCACAATTCTGCTTGAGTCGGGTGTCGAACCTCGAGCCCCTTTCATAGGTAGCCAAGCCATGCCAAGTTCAAGCGTACTTCGCCTCTCGACCACGCTTCCGCATAACTGATTCATTGAACTGATTCATTGAACTGATTAATTGAACTGATTAATTGAACTGATTCATTGAACTGATTCATTGAACTGATTCATTGAACTGATTCATTGAGCTGATTAGTATTGCTTTTTTGTAGAGTGCATTTACATTTCGTATATTTTGTTTATTTCTATGTTCATAAACGTGTGTTACGGAGGTAAAAACACCCTTGAGTGTCAGTTGTTGCTGCAGTCATTAGCTTCTATGTTGCTGACAATGGTGAATTAAATATAACTAAAATAGGGACTGCACCGATCGGGACAACGAACCAGTGACTTTCTATACGGCACCACCGCCTATCAATAACTCAGTGCTAATCAAACTAACCTCTAGAGTCTAGACTCTAGACTAGTGTTTCCCAAAGTGGGATACGCGTAGCACCTTATTAACTAAAATGCTGATTTTTTTTTAAATACCCATTTATTATGTTCTGTTAATGACTTAAAATGAGGTGTGGGGTGGGCTGGCGAAAGGTACTGAGCATTACAAATATTTTGCAAGGGGTACACATAGGTCAAAAGTTTATGAAACTTTGCTCTAGACCATAAAGATGTACAACAACAACAAAAAGAATCTTTGCAATCCAAATCACTTCGCAAGCATACAATCATTACCCCAAACAATTGTCATTTGTATAAGTATTTATCATTTAGCTAGCATAATGTAACGAATTTTGCTTTTATTTTATTGCTCAGGTCTGAAAGGGGTCCATTGAGACTTGTACTGCTTCACCCTCACTGACCAATCCAGCCCCAAAGGATGGCTTCTTTCTCCTTAGGGTTCACAGTCCTCGTCCTTTTCTTGGCGGCGTCTAGGGCGCCCTCTTCGACCTGGGCTTCGGTCAGAGCTTACGCTAATGGTGCGTTTCCGGGGATGGACGACGCTGTGGCCGAGGAGATTGACCAGTTTGTTTACCACATCCTGCCCTGCCACCATTCTCCGGCCCTGACTCTGTCCATAGTGAAGAACGGAAGCCTGGTGCTGACCAAAGGTTACGGCTTCACCAGCACGAACAACACGGCCAACGTGACCTCCAGGACCAAGTTCGCCATCGGGTCGCTGACCAAAGCTTTTACCGCAACACTGATAGCCAAATGGTTGCTTGACCAGAACAAGTAGGTGTATAGTAAATAGTATTTAGTTGGACGAGACGATATCTGTACTGTTATATTGGAAGCTGAATACATGTGTGTACTTCGGCCAAGCAGAAAGAACCAGGGTTGGGTGACGGAATTTAATCCTGCAAACACTAAAGAGTGCGAAATACTAATTCTTAGTTATTCGGCTTAGCCAGGCCGACACATGTAATTATAAAATACACCGACCTTCCTTCCTTTTCTCGTAAGGGGCGCGGTGGCTGAGTGGTTAAGCGCTTGACTTCCGAACCTGGGGTTCTGGGTTTAAATCTTGGTGAGATTGGGATTTTGGATTTCGAGATTCCACCAAACTCTAATGGGTACCTTACTCTGGTTGGGAAAGTAAAGGCGGTTGATCGTTGTGCTGACCACATGACATCCTGATTGTTAAACGTTGGCCAAAGAAACAGATGACCTTAACACCATCTGCCCTACAGACCGCATGGTCTGAAAGGTGGAACTGTAACTGTTAGTGAGGTATAAGAAGATTATTCAAATTATATTTTGCTCAGTTGCCTTGTCATCGTGGCAGTATTTGGTTTGAGTTTACTATTGACTATTTTGGTTTACACTCAAGTAATTTGAGTTTACTATTGACTTATTTTGGTTTACAGTCAAGTAATTTGAGTTTACTATTGACTTATTTTGGTTTACAGTCAAGTAATTTGAGTTTACTATTGACTATTTTGGTTTACAGTCAAGTAATCTCTTTGTTGCCGCTTTCATCTTCTGACACCAATAGGTAGGGGTAATAAAAACAATGAATCATTCATAGTTAATGGTTTACTTGACACAAACTAATACTTTGCCCCATATTGTAAATGATGAACTATATAGCTGTTACAATACTATTGAGTAGTAGATAAGTCTACGTATTTTATGGAGCCAGATATCGCTACCCAATATACATTTGTATGTGTATGGAGTATGTAATCCTCTTTTCGAAATTAAATAATTTAATTTCCCGAGTTAAAATCATGAAAGAAGAGAGCACACACTGTTTACTTTATGTCAATACTAAATTAGCAGTAGTAGACATGAAGCTTGAAACTTATTGACACAATAAATTGATTGTAGTCTTCTATACATTTTTAGAGGCCCCCGAAAGGGAAATAGACGCTATTAGTTTTGTGTTGTCTGTCTGTAGGTCTGTCCGTCCGTCCCGTCTAGATCTCGTAAACTAAAATAGATATTGAAAATCCGACATCATGATATTTTAGAACTTTCAATGTTCTGATGCAACGGCTACATTTTTCTTTTCTGAAAGCGAAAAATTTAATTTTTAAAATCATTATGCATCAGTTTTTTCATAAAAAAAACAATTTTTACAACTATTCAGTATTAATAGTATTAAACACGGGAGGCTATTTAGTAAGGAAAAAGTAATATTACTATATTTGCAACACATTTATATAAACGGTTTTTAGATTTTTTTTACAATTTTTTTTTAACAAATGTATTGCTAAGTTTTATAAGTTCTGTCATACCAATTAATACATTTACAACAAAGTTACAAAGACAGTTTGTGTAGAAATACAAACTCAAAATCGGCCCCCTAAGTGATCCACCCAGGCAGGTAAAAAGGCAGGATGCAATATTTTCAGAAAGAACATCATGATAAAATTCTATCAAAGACAAATAACAGAGATGAATTGGAGAAAGAAGGCTGACAGATCTTGTGTGGTGCCCCAGCTGTTCAGCAGACCAAATGATATGTAAAAGTGAATGTGAAGTTAGATGTGAACCTGGTCTAACTGATGTCTTATAATGAATACCCAATTGATCTAATTGTTTTGTAAAGGGCCAATCTCTTTCAAATCCTAAAGAAAAAAAAATCCGCAAAAAGTTATTTTTGTTCCCTTTAGTTCAGTGTTCTATGGCTATAATACAGCGCTGAAATTCACGTGATAATATGAAAAACTACGTAATTATTGTTGTTTTAAATTATGTATAACTTATATGCATACTAAATAGATTTTTTCTCTAGTGCTTCTTTAAAAAAAAGTAAACATTTGTGTGTGTGTGTGTGTGTAAATGTAGTAGTTAGTATGACAGAACTTACTTAACTTAGCAATTAGAAAAGTAAAAAAATAATTTTTTGACGAAAAATTTTAAAACATTTACATAAATGTGTTGAAAATATGTTACATAGCTTTGTCCCCTACTAAAGAGCCTCCTGTATTTGTTACTTTTAATAGTGAATAGATGTTTTGGTCTGCTTTGGGAGTGCTGGAATCTTGTTCGTGTGTTCCACCCAGACAGAAAGGATTTTACCTAATTGTATATCTTGCCCCGCACACCCATGGCTCTAAGTTTAAGAGAGGCATTGCTTCCACACGCGGTCGTAAGCCTGTTTTAGTTCTATAAACACTGCATATGTGCTTTCGGACCTCTGTAACCCATCGTCCACCTCCTGCGCGAATATCGTGACCTGGTCGATCGGGCTCAAGCCTGCCCTAAAGCCGGCCTGCACTGGCGCTAGGATAACGGCACTCCCAAAGGACCAAAACTAGCCGCTCGTTGACCATGCGCTCTGCAATTTTTCAAAGGGTTGAGGTTGAGGCTAGTGAAATGGGTCTGTAGGACTCCACGTTAGTCGTGTCTTTGCCCTTCTTGAGGACTGGTACAATGGTAGCAAATTTCCAGGCCCTGGGCAGTCCGGAGTCAGCCAAGTTCCGATTCATAAACTCAATGAGTTTATCTCTTGCAATGCTCTTGAGATGTTTTACCATCTCAGGAGTAACCTTGTCTGGCCCCGGAGCCTTTCGATATTTACACTTGACAATCGCTCTGTCCAGCTCAGCACGAGAAGGGCGCGTTGCGCGTCACTTGGCTTTCAGGCTCACGTACACCAGTTGACAATACCAATATTGCCCCAATGTTTAATTATGAAAGAAATTATACTCTCTACTTTCTAGTCCCAGTTTCGCTCCATTCTTTGACCAATAGAGCTTCAATTTTATGAACTATACGTTGATAAGTTTACATTGCCTCCTATTTTCAGTTTATCACTATTGACTCATTAATATCCCCCCCCCCTTTATTATCAGTTTGAACAATATCACCTCAGCTATTTACTTGTGCGCCAAGATTTAGTCATTGCTCTCATTTTTTTAGTTGTGCCTATTAAATTTGATAGATTTTTTTTTACCTAATTCTAAAAAAAAAAAATAAAAATTTCTGACAACAATGTATTTGACCGATTAATCTATTTTAAACAGTTTTGTCTTTCACTTGTCTGTTGTGTTCTTAATTATTTATATCATCTCATCTTTCCCGCTTCCAACCTCTCTCAGCCAGAAACCACAAAACACTTAGATCTATGTTTGAAAAGCTACAAATCTGGGATAGGAGCTGGAATATGACTCATGGACGTCACTAGTAAAAGAATAGAAACCAAACACTAGATGTGAAAAGGATTTAAATCTTTGAAAATCTTTTAAAGGTTTAATAAATAAATAATCACTTTTTTTTACAGAAGGGAATTAAGTAAGTCGGGCAGACGATGTTAAGGGTCAAGGGAATAAAGACTTAAACTAATGGAAATATGAATTTTAACTTAAAAGAAAAGCAAAAAGTTGGATAAAAAAATAAAAGAGCATTTCTTAAAACAAGCAAAATATTTAAATTATCCTTTTAAATAAAAAAAGCTTATGTAAAGGGGAAGAACTCCGTCCTTAAAACTATATCTACCAATAATGAACAAGCTATTTCCCGTATTCGATATCAAGCAATTTGGTGTGCTATCAAAAATTAATTGACTAATTGAATATTAATGTTTCTTAATTCTTTTATTTTTAGGTAAATAAATAAATGTTTAAAAGTATCAACTTGATCGGAGAATGCGAAAAAGGGAAATAGTGTAAACAAGGGGGCTAAACCCAACAAATGTATCCATATCTGTGACTACTGAAATAATAGTTTCCCTTGTTGCTAATAAACATAATAATGAATTACCAGTAATGGATTGTGCAGTTACTTTTTTTAGCAGGCCCCGAAAGAGGAATAGACGCTACTAGTTTTGTGTGGTATTACAGTCCGTCCGTCCGTCCTGTTTAGATCTCTTAAACTAGAAAAGATATTGAAAATCCGTCATAATGATATTTTAAACCTTTCAAAGTTCTGATGCAACGGCTACTCTTTTTTCTTTTCTGATACTGTAAAATACTGTACGCTATAAAGTAAGGCAGATATCTATTTACCATATTTTTAACACATTTATGGAAACGTTTTAGATTTTTAGTAAATATTTTTTTTACAAATGCATTGCAAAATAAAATGAGTTTTGTCATACCAACGAATACATTTAGAAAACAAATGTTTACTAAAAAAAATCTATTTAATAAGCATATAGGCGGAACATAATTTAAAACAACAGTTCATAATTAGCATTTCACATTATTACACGATCTGTAGCAAGCAGGACACTTAACTTAAAGATTATTATTTTATTTTTTTTACGAATTTTTTTTTGAGGCTGTGAATAAGAGATTTACCCTTACACAACAATGAGATCAATTAGATAATCATTATATGACATCAGCTAGGCCAGGTTCACATCTACCTTCACATTCACTTTCACCTTTTCCTTGGTCTGCTGGACCAGTCAACCTTCTTTCTCCATTCTTCTCTGTCATTTGCCTTTGATAGAATTTCATTCTGATGTTCTTTCTGAAAATATTGAAAACTGCCTTTTTACCTGCCTGGGTGGACAACTTCGGGGGCCGATTTTGAGTTTGTGTTTCCACATAAACTGTCTTTATTACCTTGTTAAAAATTGATTCAAGTTTGTCTATGTCAATGAATAATTGTGTGAAGTTTCAGCTTGATTCGAGAATAGGTGTGAAAAAAATAACGTGTACACACTTTTTCCCAGAGAGAAAGAGTGAGCTGCTATAAGCTTTCTAAAATACTTATAATAGCGGCGATACATTGAAACCTTATATTAGCAATAAAGAGCAAGATTAATATTATATTATTCCTTTTTAAGCTAATACGTTAGAAATATATGTATGACGTCAATTAAATAAAGTTACTTTAATCGTATGAATCACTAAATATGTTAACCCTTTAAGTCCTACGTCTTTAAAAACCCTGTGAAAAGACCTATGACTGATAGCTTTGCTAAACGTAGGCCTAAATTGCCGGCCCACTGCAAGGCTTGTGGCCCATTTTGAAGCAATCTCTAAAATCGGCCTAAGGTATAGAAGGTTAGAAAATGTTATTAACAACAGAATTCAGCCAATCGGGTCTTAATAAATATTTTAAGAGTATCCTTTTAAAATGTAAAGTTAAGTTTCCCTTTCAGACCTTGTGGACTATAGGACAGATGATGTAAAGGCCATCTGCTTATGTGGCCTACGGTTAACTAGGGTGTCATATGGCCAGCACAACGACCAACCGCCTTTAATTTTCCCCAACTAAAGTTAGGTTACCATTAGAGCTGGGTGGACTCAGAGGCGCCCAAAGATCCCGAAATAAAAAATCAGTCTTCACCAGGATTCGAACCAGGGACCCACGGTTCGGAAGCCAAACGCTTTACCGCTAAGCCACAATTAATTACAATTTTTGTTAAATTATTTTAAAAGTGTTTTATTTTTATTTGTTCTAAAATGATGTCAATGCCTATATATACATCAACAGCATCACTGTAGACACGCCCATCAAGTCGTACCTGCCAAACTTCCGGGTCACAGACGACTTACGTAGCAGCAAAGCTTCTCTCAGGGATCTTTTGTCCCACCGGATGGGGCTACCGTCTTTCTTCAAAGCTTTAGGAATGGGGTTTACCGAACATATGACTAGGCAGATGCTGGTCAAGTAAGTAAATCTAGTATCTCTTTTTATTTTACCTTGCTGGTCAGTTGGTCAACCAACAAATGGCTTAAGCCCATGAAACTGAACAATACCATAATATTTTTTTAAAGCAGACTGGCTTACTTGATCACCAAACTTACCAATACCATAAACTTTGTACACAGCCGACTGGCCTACATTCCCATCTAAATGACCAATATTATAGTCTTAGTCTACAGCTAACTGGCTTAAATGCCCCAAAAAATGACCAATACTATAGTTTTTGTCCACAGTCGACTGGCTACATGCCCATCTTCCTGACCAATACTATAACCTTTGCACAGCCAACTCTGGCCTACATGCCCACCTAACTGTCCAATTCTACAACTATTGTCCACAGCCGACTAGCATTCATGTCCACCTAACTGAACAATACTATAAGCTTTGTCCACCTAACCGACTAATACCATGACCTTTGTCCACAGCCGACTGGCCTACATGCCCACCAAACATGCGTTCCGGCACAAACTTATCTACAACAATTACATGTACGCCCTGGCCGCTACCGTCCTAGAGCGGATGAGTGGGGGCAAGTCCTGGGAGAACATACTCAAGGACTCCATCTTCCGCCCTCTCAACATGACCAACTCGGGTTTCTTGGAAGAGCTGCCCAATTTCTCCGATTTTGCACTGCCTTGTGCAATGGTGAACGGTTCCAAAGTGGACTTATCTACAGAACTCTTTAAGTAAGTGGCATGGAAATGAATCCATATATACTGCCATTTAAACTTTGTCATTTTTTTACATGTATACAAATAATACAACTAAGCACAATGTTTTTTTTTCAAATGATTATGATTACACTAGAGTGATTGATATTGATATTGGATTGATATGTGCAATGTAGATCTACAATATCTACATTGTCTTAGTATAGATGACCAACTGTTGTTTTTTTTATTGTCCTAAGAGATGCGTCTTAGACTCTTAGAACTTACATGATCCAGTCGGCCCAATTTAGGGGGCGGCGAAATCGTTATTCCATAATTCTCTTTTATTTTGTTTTAGTTTAACATAAAATAAAGTCCTTAGATATTTTAGAATTTTATATAGATTTTAATTATTTCATTATTTATAGAAAAGTTACTAAAAAAAAAAAAAAGCAACAAAAAAAACAAAAAAAAAAAAAACCAATGATCTTCGCACATTAGAAATTGCTTTGAAAACAAAAACAAAAAAAAAACACACACACACACAAATAAAGAAAAATTAATACGCGCACGTGAGGGATTCCCGCGTTTTTTTTTAAATTAGCAGTGGCGTAGCTAGGCTGAGGGGAGGGAGAGCGTAATAGTTTTTTACATTCAAAATTAAATATTACGTAAAAAGCAGGGGGCCCCGAAAGTGTCAAGCCCCCCTGCCCCCAAATGATGACAAATGCCTAGCTACGCCACTGCAAATGCGCCGACATATTTTGGGCTTGATTGTAAATTATTTGTTTTGCATGAGGCTTACAGAATCAGATCAATGGACACATTGTTTGTCTAGATGTACCTATTTAATAAGGCATGTCTTCGAGTCCGAAGATTAATGACGAGTGCAGTGTTACCAGTGGCTCCGCAGCCCCAACTGTGACCTATATATTTTGCCACACCCAGAGAAGTCATACCCATTGTCCGCCGGTGGTCGATTAAGATTTTCTTTTCACCGTCTGCGTCTGTCCTCGGCAGCGGATTTTCTTTTGGTCTCAAATGTGTATCCCGCAGCCTTTGTAAGTGACCTCCAGCTGTCTCGTTCTGAGGCCGCTTGCAGCCAGAAGCTCGCTTATAATTCAGCTAAGTCAAGTTGGCGCCTAAACTGGTCTTTGAAGCGTTTCTTTAGGGTACCTCTGTTACGTCGACCACCTTTTAGCTCACCAAAAAAAGAGTGAATTTGCAATACGTTCGTCTCCAATATGGGATTCGTGCCCTGCCCAGCGTAATTGTCTGACCATAAGAAGTCCCTCTATACTGTCCATACCGGCGTTCGCAAGGACATCGCTTTTTTTTAGTACGATCATGCCACCGTATGTCCATGATGGAGCGCAAGCAACTTTGGTGAAAGCGCTCAAGTAGTCTTAGTTAGTTTCTGTATAATGCCCGTTTCTCAGATATTTTTACATTTTAGTATTGCCTGTTAGTTTTAAAAGTATAATATTTTTGGGATAATCAATAGATATAAATATTTAATTTTACTTAATATTTAATCTAATTATTACAATATTAAAATCTATATATTAGTGTTATACTAAACAAATAATAATAATGGTGCAGAGATTTAGTGGACTATATTGATCCAACACTTTGGATAATCAGTGGCGTATACTGGTGGGTCCGGGTTTCGGATACGACGGTGGGTTCTTCTCACTTAATGTTGAGTGTCACTGAGCCTAAATTGAGCCATCTAATGCTCAGGACAAAAAGGCTCTAACAAGAGACAAAAGTTTTTGAAACACATTTGTTAAGATCGTTGATCAGTAGAAAGTTGAATGTTCGCTCGTGATCAACTTCCAGAATGATTTTCTACCTAAAAAAATAATAGAGGTTCCCAAACATTGCTCAGTCATCTTCTTTATGTCCATCACGTTTTTGTAATGAACCAGCCTTTCAGTAGATTTATAATCAAAACTACTGATTGTGCAAGTCCCTAAGGCATGGCAGAAATTAATGTAATGAAATCTTCTGTTTACTTATAACAATAAATCATGAATTTCAACGAGTATGCATATACAAGAATAATACACGAAGAAATAAGAGTTAAACAAAAAGAAAGACTAAACCATGACTAAGCCTAGTAGTGTTTTTTCCCATCTAAAATTATTGTTATTATATTATATTATCTTATATAATACAGACGTTACTTTCTTTAAAAAAAGAAGATAATTACGTCCTACGCATGTCATGTGTCTATCTAGTCATGCATATTAATCAATGACTTAAACTCTGTTAAGTCGTTGGTTTTCATGGCTGATTCAGGCAGACCATTCCATTCTCTAATGGCATAAGGAAATAAGAAGAAGCACTTGTATGCATTTGTTCTAGCTTATCGAAAAAGAAATGTGTAAAATCAGTACGCGAATGACGGTGCAAAATGTCGTATCTAGTGCGGAAGTGCCTATGTTATCAAACTCGCGAAGAAAACAAGACATCGAAAGTTCTATACCTCCTGAAGAACAAGTTTGTAAGGACTACGATACAAAAATTACGCAAAATTCTAAATCATCTAATAAAAACAAATTGGATCAGTCAAGAAGAAATACCATTCTCGTTAGCATCAAATGTTCCTATAGTCCTAGTTATTGGCCTGAAAAATGTAAAACTCAGAATGTTCAATTTCTTTTTCAAAATTTAATGTGAAAAAAAAAGTTCCCCTTTTGGACCATGAGATCTATAGGGCAGTTGATGTTGAGGTTTCTGTTTTTTGGGCCAAAGGTTAAAGATTAGGGTGTCATGTGGCCAGCACAACGACCAACCACCTCTAATTTTCCCCAACTAATGTCAGGGTAAAGTTACAGTCGGTTGGACTCAGCGCACCCTAAAAATCCCGAAAGTTAAAGTCGCAGTCTTCACCAAGATTCGAGCCCAGGACCGCAGGCTCGGAAACCAAGGGCTTAACCACTAAGCCACCGCGCCCCCCAATTAAAAATTAACCGTACATAAAAACTATTTCAATGTAATACAGACAGTAGAAATTTTTATCGTTATATTATTATCAACATTTACTGAAAGGTGGTAAATGAAATCGACAAATGTTTCTGTATACCATGTGACTGTATTTTGTGGTACTTGTCGGTTTTGTTTATGGGGGGAGGGGGGGGAACGACATTCATTACAAGTACCAAAGAAGTAAATGAATGGGGTCATTACAAGTACCAAAGAAGTAAATGAATGGGGTCATTTTTCTCATTAATTATTAAACGGCACGCATACTAAACAGATCATATCATGAATGTTAATCGACAGAGATGTCTGCAGGTGAGATCTTAGGTCTACAGGCATCAATGCAAGAGTGAAGGAGGAAATCGCACAAGATCGGACGGCACTGGGACAGAATGTGCCTTCTGGTACAAAAGAAAGGCAGCGGCTCTAGACAAAAGAATGAGGAAGCTGCTCTATCAGATCACCTTAAAGCAGGTGCATTCATATACACTTACTATGGCAAACCTAGCCGTTCAAGAATCGGCTTGCTTAGCAACTACATAGTCTGACGGAACTCAAGACAAAATAACGGAACAAGTGGTTCATCTGGATGCATCCATTGTCTTCTGAGACAGTGGGAGGAGCCATTGAGAAACACAAAATGGTCGGAAGTGTTACTTGGTGACGAAAATAAAACAACAATGGATAAAATACAGCAAAGAAACTGGAACAGACACAAAATAGAGCACTGAGATTCATAACAAACGGTTAATATGCATGACTAAATGCATGACGCGTAGGACGTAATCATCTTCTTTTTTGAAGTAACGTCTGTATTATATAAGATAAGATAAGATAAGAATGAGTGATCTTGAAAAGCAGAGCTGGCAATCTGTTATAAGGAAATTAAAGTACCCCCTTTCAGGCCTTGGTGTCTATTGGGCAGATGATGTAAAGGTTATCTTTTTCTGTGGCCTACGGTTTGCGAGGGTGTTATGTGGCCAGCACAGCGACCAACCTTCTTTACTTTTCCCCAACTAATGTTAGGTACGCATTAGCGCTGGGTGGACTCAGAGGCTCCCAAAGATCCCGAAACAAAAAAATCCCAGTCTTCACTAGGATTCGAAGCCGGGTCCCCCAATTCTGAAGCCAAGTGCTTTACCGCTCAGCTACCGCGGCTCTAATCTGTTATAGAACGAATTATTCTGGTTATAAAGTACCACCCGGGATAGAGGAAGCACTCGGAGACGAGAATGTCATCCGGCGATTTATCGGTGCTATTCTTTTCCTGCAGTGGACGGCCTTTCATTGCGACGTCGGGGGCAATGACCTCGCAAGGGAGGGGCGTGTTGGTATCTACGTATCTCGAAGCACCGCGCACGTTTCTACAGGCAACGTCAGAGATCCGAGCTTTTTTTTATGAGACGGTTTAACACCTTGCGAAGACTCTGAGAGGGCGGGCATATGGGTTAGGATCGTTGACGATCCGTGCTGGCGGTTGAGGAGGTCAGACGAGGCAATCATTGCACAGAGCAGGAGAGAACACTGTCCCGTTGGGGCATACTTTGCCCAGTTCCGTCCGAACTATGACTCCTATGACGAACTGAGAAGAGAGCGACGAAACAGTGTGTACGAGTGTACCCAGCTCCGAGAGCTAAAGGGGGGACGTATCTTAAAAGCCATTCAATCTGTATGGAGGCTATGAGGCGCTACGCCGGACTGCCCAGTTTCTTGCTAGGGCACTACAGGAGGACAAGTCTTTCCGACTGTGTTCCCAATCGGAGCTCACTTTCCAGGCCATGTATCGATTATGAGAATCCTCGAATCGTGTCTTACAACAGAATACAATTAGTACAGACAATGTAAAACATGGATAGGATTATGGCATGACCTCTTTATGTTCAATCTAAGATAGACAATGAAATTAGTTTATTAATAACAAGCAATATATAAAAATATATTTAAAAAAAAAAAAAAAACTTACCTAAGGGCGAAGTACTCCGTTCTTAAAACTATATCTACCAACAATGTAGAAGTTATTTCCCTTATTCTATATCAAACAAAATAATTAATTACCCATTATTTATTGACTAGTTTAATATTTATGTTAGTTGGTTCACGTTTTGTTAGGTACAATATATAATTGATTAAATATAACAACTTGATCGGAGAATGCGTAAAGGAGAAATAGTGTTAGACAATTATTTAAGGGGACTAAACACAACAAATTCAGCCATACCTGTGAATACTGAATAATTAGTTTCCCTTGTTGCTATTAGACAAAGTAATGAATTTTTCTTATTGTTTTTCATCTAGGACGGTGTTACCATGCGGCCCAGCGGGATCTATCTATTCCAACGCTGAGGACATGGCGAAGTGGATGAATTTCCTATTGAGGAAGGGCCTGGGCCCCAGTGGGGACGTCGTGATGCGGCCGGAGGTCATTCAAATGACCCAAGAGCCAGGCATGCTGTCTACCCTTCCGTTTCACGAGCTGAGCAAACCGTTTTATCCTGTTAGTCACGTGTCGCAAAGTTACGACATGGGATGGATCACTGCTAACTACAGAGGTCAGTAATACTGGAGTTAACCAGCACAATAGCGCGTTTAGCTTTACTGACCAGTCAGGGCCGGACTTAGACAATAGCAACCTATGCGTTTGAAGTGGGCCCCGCACTTGCATAGACCCCACGCTAATTCTAGGTGTAAATTATTAAATTAAACCATTATAACATTTAAAAATATAATAACAGGGTTTTTGCGGCCTCCTGATTTTCCAGGGCCTTCTGGAAATCTCCTGTAATTGCAAAATATACGAAGAAGTCTTGGAAATCTATTGAAATTATTAAATAAAACTGCAAAGACGAATGCATTTTCTAATACAAAATCTAAATTTTGATATTGGCTTATCCCTTACCAGGCCCCGCGCAATCCGTCTCGCATAGGGCCCCGCATTTGTTAGTGCCAACCCTGAGATTTGTCATATATGACTTATTTAAGTAAATCTTCAGCATGGTATGTTTAACTTTATAGGTAATGTGTTGAAAACGCGTTTAAATATAGAGGGCAGTGATGCTTTTGTTCAATAGCTCGGCGTCATAGAAAGGTTATCTACAGATGTAAGCCCTCCTGGATTTATTAGCAATAGCCAATACTGAACTACTACATGTGGTAAGAAAGATGAAAAAAATAAATTTAACGAGATTAATTTTGTAATGGAATATACGTTAGAGTAATCACGTGAGGTGTAAGTTACGTGTAATTAGAAACAGTGTAAGAATATTAATTTACTTACATATATGGATGACAGCTCGATTTCCTTTTTTTTAACCGAATAAAGCTTCATTATTATTAAAACATTTTTAAAGGTTTTCAATATTATTTTAAAAGTATACAAAATGCAAATTAAAATCTCAAAATATTAGTTAAATTATTTTAAAAATATCACTCATCTAATTTAAACCTAATTGTTGACACTATTTTTTTTAATTAACTCAAAATATTTCTTTTAATCCGCGAGGGACCACCTTATGTAGAAAGAAAAAAATCAATATTTCAAAGTACAACTGTGAATCATTAACAATTTTGGCTCTGCCTTCTTTGTAATGAACCTGGATGACTGATCTTGTTTTGACCACTCGCAAATGCTCCTATATCTGCGACTATGAATTTATAATAATAATGAACTGCAGCGGTTACAATACATTGAACATGATCTTGAACTATATACAATTTCTCAATAGCCTTGACTGTTCAACGTTGATGCGTTAACCCTGTTTGTCTTGTGTGTTATTGTAAGTGGAAGTATAATCGGAATAAACAAAAAAGAAACATTGAATGTTTCTTCAGATTATGTAGATAGTACATCCTAGCCCAAACCTCCGGACGGGAAACTCGAGCAGGCGACCACCGAACGTCAGTCCAGGCATCAACCACCGAACGTCAGTCCAGGCATCAACCACCGAACGTCAGTCCAGGCATCAACCACCGAACGTCAGTCCAGGCATCAACCACCGAACGTCAGTCCAGGCATCAACCACCGAACGTCAGTCCAGGCATCAACCACCGAATGTCAGTCCAGGCATCAACCACCGAACGTCAGTCCAGGCATCAACCACCGAACGTCAGTCCAGGCATCAACCACCGAACGTCAGTCCAGGCATCAACCACCGAACGTCAGTCCAGGCATCAACCACCGAACGTCAGTCCAGGCATCAACCACCGAACGTCCGTCCAGGCATCAACCACCGAACGTCAGTCCAGGCATCAACCACCGAACGTCAGTCCAGGCATCAACCACCGAACGTCAGTCCAGGCATCAACCACCGAACGTCAGTCCAGGCATCAACCACCGAACGTCAGTCCAGGCATCAACCACCGAACGTCAGTCCAGGCATCAACCACCTAACATCAGTCCAGGCATCAACCACCGAACGTCAGTCCAGGCATCAACCACCGAACGTAAGTCCAGGCATCAACCACCGAACGTCAATCCAGGCATCATGAGTTAAAAAAAAAACAACAACAAAATATTGTAAAAAAAAAATGAATATAGTTTCGTAATATATCTGGCTGCTGGTCGTGGCTGCCTGGTCGTGCGGTTTGCGCGCTGGACTGTCGTTCGGATTTATCGATGGTCGAGGGTTCAAATCCTGCCCTCTCCCATCCCCCGTCGTCCTGCGGGAGGCTTGGACTAGGAAGTAAACTATCTTCAACTCTGAAGGAACATCCGCAACATGTAAAACAAACATTTAACATCTAAATATAATAGAAATGCATTCTTCGTAAAATGATAATAACTGCAATCATTATTGTATGTAAGGTGTTTTTTCTTACAATTTGTGCATTACACAAAATAGTCAATAATATAACATTAGTCAAATAAAGATATATATGCCTATGCATAAATTAATACTTCTGACATACTAGCTCATACTTGCATGTTACATCCAGAAATAAAAGCAACATTTTTCTTTCAAATAATTTCTTTTTTGGTCTTGTAATATTTCAGGACACAGGCAAGTGTTTCACACCGGGGGCATAGTGACCCACTCGTCACGCCTCTGGCTCTATCCAGACGCCCATGTCGGCATCTACGTCAGTGTGAACGGTCCACAAGACAAGCAAGATTTACTGGAGTAAGAGCTTTTTAAAAGTGTACAGTAACTGCAGTAATATACAAGTCAAAGAAGGGGCGGACTGGGTGTCAAAATCGTCCAGGGCATTTCTATACCATCCGCCCATTAGTTGTATATTATTGGGGGGGGGGTGGACATCCATTTCTAGGTCTATCTGTCCTCGGAATCATTCTCTTAAATTTGATAATGTATCGATTGATGTACACATGCATACAGTGAGCACTATATGCTTATAAGGAACGTAGGCCTTTGCTTTTTAATCGCAAACTGTGTGTATGCCCTACAAGAATGAAGTCAACTAGTAGCATTATCTACGTAGGCTTTTAATATTATTTCGGACAATGTGTTAGATTAAATTAGTAGGCCCTAGTAGAGTCTATACACGATTTTGAGCGCTCCTTTTGTAAGAGAATATTATAAAATCTTTAACAATTTAATACGTGCCATAGTGGCTGAGCGGTAAAGCGCTTGACTTCCGAACCGGGGGTCCTGGGTTCGAAACCTGGTGAAGACTGGGATTTTTTATTTCGGGATCTTTGGACGTACGCCTTTGGGCGTACCTGACATTAGTTGGGGAAAAGTAAAGGCGGTAGGCCACAGAAATAGATGACATTTGCATCATGACCATGGAAGGGGAACTATAGTGGCATGCAAGCGGCCCTTATCTTATAAAATAAAGACTTCTTCAAAGATGATTACTGTGGTCCTACCGGCCCATTTGCGTTACCGCACGCCCATATAGCTATTCCGCCCCTGAGTAAAAGTAAAAAGCATGTCAAATTAAGACTGTGTCCTAAGACCATTTTTAACTTCACCCACATAATCCTGGAGCTGAGTTACAGTATTCTTGAATTATATGATGCCAGAATTGTTGCATAGTTGCACCTATATCATAAGTAACTGTCATCTTGCTGGTCCCGGGTGGTCCAAATATTCCTCCGTACTGTAAGAAATTATTGTTAGTTTGTAATTATCTTCGATTCTGAAGGAATATACAAAACAAGTAAAACAAAACAAATAAACCAATCAATAAACCAAACACCAATAGACGCTTTTTTTAAATCTGTATTCCTGAAATGAATGTACTTGAGTAGTTCGTTTAATGACATATACGATTGCTAATTGTCAAATTAATGATGATCACATTCTCAATATAAATATAGATCAAAGACGAATCCCGAAATGCATATCAACGGGCATATTATTCAAATAGTTGTGTGGTATGCGCTCTGGACTGTCGTTCCAATCGTCCCTAGTTTACCGCTGCCATCCCCAGTAATCCTGCGGAAGGTTTTAGCTAAAACATAGATCCAGGACTACAAACCTATATACAACTAGTCTGGAAATCCGACCGTTATGTAAAGGAAGTCAACTTGAATCTTGGAAAGTCGTTCTATTCTGTCTTTCATTACTTTTCACAAGTTAGAAATAATGCATTCCCATAGTGAGGATTTTAAATAGAATCAAAGAACTATATATTCACGCAAGTATATAAAACAAAGCCATTTCCTGATAGTTTCCATTGAGATAATGTTTCAAAATTCCTAGATCGAAATAATTCAAGTCTGTTGATTTTAATCACATTATGATTTTAGATTGTACATTTAAATACATTGATTACCCAAAGACCTAGTTCTTACTATATCTTGATTATGTATCTTAAATGGCAAAATAATAATTATGAGACTATAGTGCTATGTTGTTTTTTTTTCAATGTTTAATTACTCGGACTATTAGATCTAGGTCTAAACATTAAATTACATGTTAGGTAGGTTAGAGTGGAAAAAAATACAACTACTACTTAACCCAGCGGTTCGCAACCTTTTATGCTCGGCGACCCCTTTTTACAATCCCCCACTCTGGCGCGACCCCTCCCCCCCCCCACACACACATACAGCAATAGAAGAATAGACAAAACAATCCATATTTTCGATGGTCTTAGGCGACCCCTGGCAAATCGTCTATCGACCCCCAAGGGGGTCGCGACCCACAGGTTGAGAACCCCTGTGTCTTAACCACTTATAACTACTTAGAAAAACAATACCTTGTTTCAGCTTTTTTTTCATAAGTTTTTCACGTCACTTTTGTGTAGTGTTAACAAACAGACCATATCCCGTCTAGGTATCCTCTAGTTATAATATATATAGGCCTGTGTCTAGGACATCCTATAAGCTAACTTGCCTAGCTGACTTGAGAAATAGAAAATGAAATATTGTGGTTAATTCCCTTTGTTAGACAAAAGTCATGTCATAGTCATTTCTTCTTATTTCAGGTCCTTGATGTATTACACGTCAGATCTTCTGCTTAACGAACCCCCGTGGCTAAACAGGACCGTCGAATGCACCTTTTTGTCCTCCTTTATGCAAAAAAGGAACAACAGTACTTCACAACCTACGAAGTCCGTCGTCTCAGGGGACACCTCTGAAGAAAGTCGCCTCCCTGAGCCAAGTCTCTTCGACTTCGTTGGCGTCTACCGACACGCCTTCTTCGGCACAGTGGACATCTCCCTCAGCCCACTCAACGACTCTCTCGTCTTCAAATTCGGACGCTTCGGCTTCAAGAACTTGACCCGCCTCGGGCACTTGGATTTCTCGGCAAAGTTCTTCGGCCCCTTGAGCTTTCAAAACTCCGACGTTGTGGAAATCGTCAAGTTCTCCAGGGGCGTGGGCAGAAACATCGACTCTCTTCTCCTTAATCTTGACGACGATGAAGACTTCATTGAATTTAAGCGTTGCCGCCTATGCGTTCATAACAGTCTTAAAGAAAACGAGTTTAACGCAGCATCCCTATGTGGCGCCCAACTGATACTTCGAAGTACTCTCTTCCTACTATTTCTGTTACAAATGTGTACTATATTATAGTTCAATAGACTCAAAAAGACTTTTTTCTAATGACAAAAAATATTTGTTTGACAGAGAATGAACTATAATCAAGAAAATGACGATAAAGAAATAATATATACAATTATTTATAAAGGATCTTCATGTATGAATGATTACTATACAATGCCTGACTCGTGTGTACATCAAAGTTATATAATTATTAATGTTTAAGACCTACTTAGAATAGGTTCTTCCTCGCTTTGGGCGAGAAGTTCTATGTGCAGAGATCGGCCATAGGCGACATCCACACCTCTCCCTACCTTGATGCCAAAAGATTTTCGGTCATCTAAGAAGGTGCGACGCCATGTTGTACATGGACGGTCTCGTTTTCGATTTCTTCTTTTCAGTGTCCAGGCTATGGCTGAATTTGGTCAACGTGTTGCTTCTTGTGTAAGGATATGCCACGGGAATCTCATAGACGTTTTGTCATTTTTTTTCACCCAGGGTACGAGTGTCTGTGCAAGATAGAACCTCTCTATTGGTGACATGATCTCGGTATGTGATTCCTGGGATCCCTATCAGTGATCGGTTGTCTGGCCACGTTAAGTCTCTTTTCAACCTTCCACGTCTCGCAAACGTAAGTGGCCGTTGAGATGATGATTGTATTGTTTGCTCGTTGTTTTTTTTAAGTCGGCCCCTGCTTTCTCTGTCGGATAGGGAATAAATAAGAGAGTTTCTAGTATTTCTACATGTTATATTATGGTGAAAATGTAATACCAAAACATATCAAGAGGATGTTCCAAAGTGATTAGTGAAATCTTTGATTATGTCTGCAAGTGAAAGTATAAATGACTGTCGCAATGCAAGCAAACTAGTCGTTGTACCAAAGTACACTATATATGTACAGGTGATCCAAGCTTCAATTATTAAGGATCTTAAATATCCTTTGCTTAATGAAATCATTATAACTACAGAAAAAAAATGAAGTATCAGTTTTTAAATTGATTCTAGCTTGTATATAGCGCTACTTTCATGCTTATGGCATGCTCAGAGCGCTATGGTCTTATCTCCATTGTGGACCAGTGGGGGGAGGGGGTATCTGGGAGAAGGTTTTTCCATGCTCATTGAACTCAGCTCTGCTCGAGTCAGGTGTCGAATCTCGAGCCCCCTTCATAAATAGCCAAGCCAAACACAGTTCAAGCGTACTTAGCCTCTCGACCACGCAAGCGAAATGTAGCTTTTATTTTTCTGAAAATGTTTAACATTTGTGTAGGAAAGGACTTACAAAAATGGGAAATGGCTACACAACAACAGAAGTAGCTACATGGAAACAAAAAATCGCTACATATTATTTGAGAATGTGAAATATAAAAATTAGATATTAACAATTTGTTATGCTGCATTTTTATGAAGTACATTTTTAAAATGCTGTTGTTAAAACAAAAGAATGGAACTCTTTAGTTTTAAAGTAAATATTTTGATTGGGAGTCATGTGACAAGTTTGCAAACGATTGTGCATTGAAATGTGTTTCATTTCCTATCAACTTCGTATTGAAGCGAGTTTTTGGCTGACGTGAAAATTGACTTACATAAATTTTGCAAGCTAAAATTATACACTAAAATGTTTTATAAGACGGTGGGCGAAATCACTTATTTTACCTGTAAGTCCAACTATACAAATCTTTAAAAAAAAAAAGAGGAACATAAAGCCCGAAAAAGAGGCAAAGAAAAGAGGCCTAAGGCCCAAGGATTCCTATGATGATAAAGCTAAAACTGAATAGCGCAAATTCTGAGGTTTCCTTTAAAAAAAAAATAAAAAAATCATGGAACATCGGGTTGTGAACTTTAGCAGCAACGAATGATATTGCTTAGCAAAGGGAGAAGGAAAAAAAATCTAAAAGACTTTATGCATTCTATTCTTTAATATATCGGCTTTTATGTTGAGATGAGCTCAAATTATCTTTAAGACAGGACGCTTCACACCTACCTTAGTGCCCTGACATGAAACCGCATATCAAAGTAGTGCCCCTTATTGTTTCTATACAGGCGGAGTGATACAACCGACACGCTTTCCCGTCAACTCTAGAAGATGTGTGACACTATTTCCTCTGGCTTCATGTGGTGACGGAAAGAGCCAGGCCGAATATCACCTCCAGGGCTGTGTACCGATCTGCATTGCGCTCTTATGAGTGTTCATGGAATGTTATAAGCCTCCATCACGGGTCGTGTTTACAATGTGAATACTAGACTCCAAAGTCATCGTAATGTACGTAAGGATAATGAAGTCATCTTTAAGCTGTAAGAATTGACTAAAAGTATTCCAGTCACAAGGGAGTGTAAAAGAGTATTCTTTCTGAAATGTGGTCTTTTGGTCGTCTCTAAAGTCAGTCACTACAAATCCAAAAGCCTCGTTCTGTAAGTCAAGACTTAAACACCAAAAAAAAGTTTGTTTTGTTTTAAATATCATCCCTGACAGTAAAACATGGATGGAACGTTACACACAATACATGGTCTTGTTACCAAAATTTATTAAAGCAAATTGTTTTCAGCTGTTAATAATTGAACGGTGTCATCCATTTATACTTTGTACTTTTGACAAATGCAATTTGAAAAAAAAAAAAAATGTTTCATTGTGTATTAGTGACGTTTTAAGACATTCATAAACCTTTGATCAAAATCTGTTTCAGCAGTAAAATGATTTGAAAACCGAATTATAAATGAGTATATACAAATATTTTGTATCATAATTCAAACTAAGATATCTGAAATATAGAATGTCATAAAATTAAATATATACTTATTGAATAAATTTCTTATGTGGTAATAGTCATTATTTCATTGTTTATTGTTGTGTGATATATAGATTACTTATCAATAAATATATCTCAAAATTTAGATACTGAAATCGGTTTCAATTGATTAAATAATGTCTGCTATTGGAGTCCAAGGTTAAAGGTAAACGTACTGCATTGACTTAACGTTTTAGTTTCGAGGGTTCTTTTATGATTGAACATTTTTGCTTCCTTCTCCAATAATCTTACAGGGCGGCATGGGATGACAGTAGGGATTCAAACCGGGACCATCGAGCCGACAGTCAAGGGCGCATACAACACATCCAGGCAGTCATCTTATGTGGCCTCGCAGATTCAGCTTTTAATTATAATTTTCATCGTCACGTATCCCGAGATCTGTTGAAACGTTTGGGGCACCACACAGGATCTGTTGAAACGTTTGGTGCACCACACAGGATCTGTTGAAACGTTTGGGGCACCACACAAGATCTGTTGAAACGTTGGGGCACCACACAGGATCTGTTGAAACGTTGGGGCACCACACAGGATCTGTTGAAACGTTGGGGCACCACACAGGATCTGGTGATCGTCTTTCTCCACTCCTCTCTGTCTTTCCTTTCAATTCTTTTTCCTGGTACCGTTCCTTGCAGGAGGGCACGGTGGCTCAGAGGTTAAGTGCTTGGCTTCCGAACCTGGGGTCCTGGGTTCCTATCTAATTGAAGACTGGAATTTTTAATTTCGAGATTTTTAGGGCGCCCCTGAGTCCACTAACTCTAATGGGTAACTGAATTTAGTTGGGGAAATAAAGGTGTTGGTCGTTGTGCTGGTCACATGAGACCCTACCGTTGGCCAAAGAAACAAATGACCTTAACATCATCTGCCTTATAGGCCGCGTGGTCTGAAATGGTAGCTTAACTTTCTCTTTTTTTTTGTTTCCTGTAGGAAAGTACTTGCGAGCCCTGAGGACTTTTTAACACAGCTATACAAACGATTTTACATTTTTTTTTGTCATAAGAAAGTAAAAAAAAAAATAAAAAACTGTATTACTAAGTTAAGTTTTCTTAATCATACAAACTACATATGTTTACAAAAAAAAAATGTTTACAATTTTTTTAAAACGAAAAAATCTAATTAGTATGCATACAAGTGGAACTAAATTTAAAACATTTAAAAAGCAGTCTTTCATATAATAATCGTGAGCTAGATTGTAGTACTACACATTCATTACACTTGACTAAGGGAAACTTGTTTTTATAAGGAAGATAGATATCTGAAAGATCGGTCCTTTATAATATAATTAGGTAATCTTTCAATAACATCAGTTAGGCCAGGCTCATAATTAACTCCATCTTCACCTATCCCTTAGTCTGTTGGATTATTGGGGCACCATACAAGATCTGTCTACCGACTTTCTCCATTCCTCTATGTCCTTTGGCTTTGATAGAATTGCATTCACTGGCAGGCCTGCCCATTCTTTAATGTTGTCTTCCCATCGCTCTCTCTGTCTGCCTCTTCTTCTTCTTCCTGGTACTGTTCCCTGAAGGAAGGTCTTTGCGAGCCTTGTGAATTGGTCATAGAGTTTGAGTTTACGTTTTTTGACAGTGGTCAGCAGGTCATAGTGGGGTCCAGCTGCTGCCTTCATCGTGTTTCTAATCTCTTTATTCGTGATGCGTTCTTTGTAAGCGACACCCAGGATTTAACTCTATCTTCATAACGATCAGCTCATCGAATACATATGCGCATTAACTCTTTCTCTCCTAACTGACGATACCAACGTTGATTCCACCAGAACGTGGTAAATAATTACGGAGAGAAAGAGTTAACAATGCCAAAATAATAATAACATGAATACATCTCCGTATCCTGCGCTATCAAGTCGTTGGTCGGACTTTTAAATAAAATGGTCCGTCTGTTCTTTCTGTATCGACAGAGATAGGGTTATAGTTGTTGATAGTTTGTAGTTTATAGTTTCTGATATTATTTCTGAAAATATTGAAACCTGCCTTCTTCTCTACCACTTCGGGGGGGGGGGGGGGGCGATTTAGAGATAGTGTTTCCACACAAACCGTGTTTGTAAAATTGTTATAAATTAGAAACAGCGAAACTTGTGCCCAATGTTATTGTTGTAGACTGTAGTACACTAGGTTTTAAATAAATTGTGTACTTTTATTTTTTCATTGTAAATTTTTTATTTGGGGTAACCAAATTCTCTTCGCTTAAGGCGTCAAATTATCTAAGGCCTGCCCTGAGGCCATGAATGTGGCTAGCAAAGTGTAAAAAAAAAGGTTTTATTATTAAGGGAAACAATTCAGAATTACTGCCATATCTCGTTAGTGCAAGATTCATCTCCTTTTTTATTTCTAAAAAACAAATGTAATAACCAGTAATGAATTAAAAGTTTGATTTTCTGATTTATTCCTGTCTTGACTAATTGTGGATGTGTCAATTTGATTCAAGAACGGAATGTGGGAAAAATAGCGTGTATAAGATTTGTACCAGACAGACAGTCGCAGTTGATGTATGCTTTGTAAAAACGTTACTGACCTGAATATTAATCAAGTGTAGAGTAGCAGACGCTGTAGTTACTCTTCCAGTCCATGTAGTCTATAGGGTAGATAATGTTAAGGTCATCAGTTTCTTTCGCTAACGGTTGTCATGGGGCCAGCACAACGACCAATCGCCTTTACTGTCCCCAATTAAAGTCAGGTACCCATTAGATTTGGGTGGACTCAGGGGCGCCCTGAAAATCCCAAAATTCAAAATACCAGTCGTCACCGAGATTCAAACCCAGGACCCCAGGATCGGAAGCCAAACGCTTAACCACTCAGCCACCGCGCCCCTGCAGAAGTTATAGTTTATATTTAATAAGAATTTCTTTCAGATAGGTCAAGCTTTGTTTGCACTTGACGAGTTAGCGTAACGACTGCATTTCTTTGATAGAATGTCTGTTTTTTGGAGGATGATAAGAATGAAGACAAAGAAATGTGTCTGTGAAGAAAAAGTCCCATAAAACGTAACCCACAATCAGGAACAGCTTCTGTCTTGAACAAAAAGACAACGCGTTAAAGCAGATCTATAGTTCATATAGCATTTTATTTATGATGTGAGTATATAAAATCCAAAGATAGATAACTCCTTTTGCAGTCACGTAAAGAAGCTCGGTATAATGAGTTGTCTAATCTTAGAAATGTTTTTATTGTATACGATATTTAAATTCAAATGTATATTATATCTTATAAATGATGCTGTTGGTACATTAAAACTACAATAAGTGCAAGATTGCAAACCATTTTTTTTATTAAGGACCTTAACATATTCATTGTAGTTTTGGCATAGTGTACTCACTATAATGGAACGCCAGTCCCACGTTCTAACGACAACAGGTACCATTAGATTTCTATTCATGTCCTTTTAAGACTTCAATAGAAAAAAAAAACATTTTGATTCTTACATTTGTTTTTGCGTTGCCTGGCAACAAACAACATTGGAAAGTAAAACCCCTTGTAATTGGCTTAAACATTTTGTATGAACAGTTAACATTAAATGTTAAATAAAAAAGGTGTTATATATTCATGACATATAAAACAAACAAAGGAATGGACATCTGATCTTATTTAGATGCCAGCACCCCGCACCCACATACTTCTGGCAAACTTAAATATAAACGCGGGTAAAAATGGTGTCAGAGGTTACACTGAAGATCAGTCAAAGAGGACTCCTCGTTTTCCGAGATGCAATGGTTGTTTGAAGTGTTGCCCAAATTGGCAGTCTTTTTGATTAGAGAGTTAATGTTCTTCAGCCTGTTTGTTTCGTCATCCAGACAGAGGTTGATCACGTGTTTGCAAGAGTAGCTCACAGGCGGGATCTTGGAGGCTATGTTGGAGCTTATAAACTTTTCTTCTATTATCCCAGAAGAGGAGCCGCCGGCGCCTTTGCGAGGTGAGTTATCAGCGTTTTTGCTGCCGCGGTTGACGCTGAAATAATCCGAGCTATCGCAAGGAAGTTCCATCTTCTTCATTATGCTCTCCTGCTTCGCGTTGGCGGAGTAATCTTTCGTGGTTCTGCCACCTCCGAGATAAAAAGAAGGACTCAGAGCTTCCGATTTCTTGGACCCTGACTGTGTCAGAGGGCTTTTACTGGACCAGTTATTGGTATCGTTGAGATTTTTAGAGAACGATGTCTTATCATCTTTTGATCCGTATTTATACATGGACTGATAGTCAGAAGAGTAGTTATTGGAAAGCCCCGAGGTTTTCGTGTTACTAACATCTCTGGAAACGCTGTTGGAGTAATCGCTATGGGTGGAAATTTTAGTCTTAGAGCTACCGGAGCTGTAGAGACCCACGCTGTCTCTATTACTGGTATCCGGAAAATCTTTCTTGTTGCCGATTGGGCTGTAATTGCGGTTCTTGTTGGAGCCGTAACTATAGAGGGAAAAACATTGAGTAGCTTGATCAGGATCGATACTTGGACTTCTCCTTCGGTACTCTCTACTCATAGACTGGGGCAACTGAGATTTGACCGTGTAATCCTCTGGGGTTTTGCATCTTCGCGAAGCATGCTCTTTAAATGTCGTCTCGACACTAGGCACATACAAGGACCTGATATCGTCTGCCGAGGTCCCCCTGCTCAAGTACTTGTTGGTCTTGGGGAAACGATCTATCGAGACGTCCAACACTGACCTAGCACCTGTTAGTCCTCTGTGGTCCAACGCACCGCTACTTAAAGACCTGCTTCGTGCTGTGTAGGGCAAGTTGTCTGAGCTGCGACTATTGTTCATAATCTTGTACTTACCGCTCAGGATCGAGCTAGGTGCTGGATCGTATTTTTTCTTCAGGGATTCAAATATTTTCTCGTCCAACGTGGAACCAGTTGAGATCACGTCTAAATTCATTCGGTTGTCATTCTTGTTGCATAAGAACTCGTTAGACTTGTTCTTTGGGGTTCCAAACACGTATCTTTCTAACAATTCTAGGTTCTTCTGTCTTTGGTTCTGCATCGTCTTTCGGTAGTAGTCCATTCTCTGATACTCTGAAAGCATCGCGGAGACCCTAGTTGATTCATTACCCTGACTGTTCAAAAGGCTACCGCTACTGAATAATTCACCCTTCAGCTTGGAGATATCATAGGATAGTGTTCCTCCGGGCATGCATTTGAGGTCATCACCGTACTTCGAGGACGTGTTGGAGGAAGAAGAAAACGTATTGTTGCTGCTGTCAAGACCGTACGAGCTACGCTTCAAGCCATTCTCTAGATGTTGCTTCAACGACGTGCTTCTCTTGCTCCTCACATCTATTTCACTGGGTATCACTTTTGATGAATTCCAGTCTGATGAATCGTTGAGATAAGCACTTCTGTTATCGTTGAAGGATTTGTACGCGTCTGAGCGAAAGCTGGCGCTCCCGTAAGGGTTAAAACCTGCAGAGGCGGCGCTAGGGTTAGGAGTCATTCCTAAGTTGTCACCGTAGAATGAGGCGTACTTGGAAAACGATGGTGTGTTGGAATAGTAGTCTTTATAAGGAGATGTATATGGCGCCCTTGACATCCCCGAAGTGTCCTGTTTCCAGGAGGAGTTACTGTTTCGACCAATTTCGCTATAGCTGTGCTTCGCGTCCATAGCGCTGATAGGATAAGGGCTTCCTTTGGCTTTGAACGGCTTCGACGTTGGCGTGTTGTACTCGCTGTATTTAAGCATGAGCTCGTCCAGCTTCAATGCCAGCTTCCAGTTTTTCGGTTCCCCTGCTTTGTCGTAGTCGGAGTACCCGTATTTGCTCACAGGGGTCTCAGTGGGATACAGCTTGAAGGATGGAGCAGAGTTGGCGCAGGCGTAGTTGTTGTTGAGTGACTTGGAGTAGCCCCCAAAATTCCCGGTAGAGTCATGAAGGTAATGCTGGTTTGACGAGCTGATGGTATCCCCAGCTGATGTCTGGATGGAGCCCAAGTTTCGAGGGACCGGCGTGTATTTACAGCTGTCTCTTCCTTGGCAGGGTGGCGGGCTCAAACCCGACACGTGACACGAATACGGGTGGTTCTGGAACCGCACGCTCTTGTGTTGGTAATCAGAGCTAGAGCTTCTGTGATCAAACGAATACGGTATTTTCGACGGCGTCGAGGCCGCCCTCTTCAGCATGGGCCTCAAGGGAGGGCTTCTTTTCTTTTTGCGGCTTCGGCCTCGTCTCTCTATATCGTTGAGCCTTTCATCCAAGGCCGAAAGCATCCTGCAAGAATCATTAAAGGGATTGATGGTCTCCTTGTGGAGCTTCTTGCACTTTCGTTTCTTTGTGCCGACAGTTCTTTTAAACATCTTAAATCATCTATAACATGAAACAAAAATAAACTTCAATTTTGATATTTGATATTTGAACAAGAAATTGATTTTTTGGGGGGGACTTTTTTTTTTTTTAGTGTTGGTGTTGTTTTCAAAAGTGAACTGTTAACACGTTTATTTGTTTCTTTAAGGCTAGGGTTCAAAGCTCGACTTCGACTGATTCGTCTCTTGGCCTCTCGCAGCCAACACTTTCGGCCGGAAATATCTAACACAAAATTAATGCGTTCTTCTGAGCTGGTGTTCTTCCCGGACTTTACAGACGGGATACTGAGTTGCTACATCTTATGTGATGGTCGACCCTTCTCATGGTATCATGCGCAGACTTGGTATGATATAGGTGTAGCAGAAACAACATCTGAAACAACAGATCAAGATTTTAAGTTGTAAAATTAATGAGACGAAAGTAGGGCAAAGCGCTTGGCGTCCACACCGGGGTTTGAATACTTGTGAAGACTGGGATTTTTGATCTCGGGATCTTCGGTCGCCTCTGAGTCCACCCAGCTTTAATTGATACCTGACATTTGTTGGGGAAAAGTAAAGGCGGTTTGGTCGTTATGTCATCAATATATCGCACTACATGTAGTCACACAAGATAGTGTAAAGGTACCACATTCGGACCTTGCGATCCATGGGGACAGATGATGCACACAACTCATATGTTTCTATGGCCGACTGTTAACGAGGGGGTCATGTGGTCAGCACAACGTCATCAATGTCAGCTACCACATTTGGTTAGGTGAACACAGTGGCGTTCTAAAAATCTCAAATCACAGAGATTCTAACTTTAGACGTCTTAATTTAGAAGCCTAGCGCTGTACCACTTGGTCGCCACGTTCTATGTTATCTTAAATGCTTTGCTATATGGCAGTGGCGTAGCTTGGGTGGGGGGAGGAGGGGGAGAATTTGAAAATCACCCCGAGTCCCAACTTGAGGGGGGGGGCCAAAAAGGTGTTTTTTACATTAAAAATTAAATATTACTCCAAAAGCAGCTGCCCCCAAAGAGGTCAAGCCCCACGGGCCCCCAAATGATGGGAAATTCTAACCTACGCCTCTGCTTTATGGATATACCAAGTATTTATATGAATAAATATTAATAATGCACCAGACATTATAACCCCACCCTTTTGAACACGTCTTCTAATTACTCTTACAAAAACTCATTAACGTCTGTTATGCTTGGTATGAAAAAGTTCCCTATCAAATATAAACGATTATCCTATAATCCTTAACTGTGAAGTGCTCTTTTGAAAACCGATGTAACATTGTTATTGACTTATTTTACACGTTTGAACAGAAATAAGGAAAAGTAAAGTCACGTTCCCCCTTTTCAGACCTTGTGGTCTATAGGGCAGATGATATAAAGGCCATCTGTTTCTGTGGCCTACGGTTAACGAGGGTGTCATGTGGCCAGCACAACGACCAACAGCCTTTACTTTTCCCCAAGTAATGCCAGGTATCCATTAGAGCTGGGTGGACTCCTGAGGCGCCCAAATATCCCGAAATTAAAAATCCGAGTCTTCACCAGGATTCGAACCAGGACCCCGGTTCCGAAGCCCACCCTCCTGTACAGAAATAAAGATAACATTAAATTCTAAGGTTTTCTTTCTAGCCAGAATATATGAGTGGAGTGGAGTAGATGCGGGTAGAACTTAATCTCGGGACCATCGTGACGGCATTACGAAACACATAGACCTAGACCATGCAGTCTGTTGAAACTGGTATCTCACCTAGAGTACATTAGCGATAACGGAAATTCTATATTTATTAAGTAGTAACAGTATATTTGACGAAACATACTATGAATGTTAACAAAATTAATCTGTGTTTACACGCAGGGTCGGCATTGGGTAATTGGGGGCCATAGGCAAAGCGCATTTAGTAGCCCAAAATGAATTAGCAAGATACAAATAAATATTGAAAAAATACAACTAACGCAATTCATAAAAAAACAACAAGAATCTTCTAATATAATTACACTAGGACCACTTAAGTGGTCTGACAAGTAGATTTAAACATTGATCAAGACTTATAGCTAGGCTATTGGACCTAGAGCCCAAGTGCTCAGCTATTTATTTTTAGATTAGATTAATGCTTTCAGACCTGTGCGAGGCCCCCTCCCCAGCTATCGGCTGCCTAGTTTTCCTGCTAAACGATTCCAGCTAACTCTAAGCATATATCTGTGCTGAGCAAGGTGCCACAAGGGCTGATTATATTATAGTTGTTTGAGAGACCTGTTTATTTATTCTAGATCGAGGTCTTTGTATGTACAATGTATGAATGTAAAGGATTAAAGAAGAAAATAGTTCGCTTGTATTCTCCGTCTTCTATCTAGACTAGTCTAGAGTCAAAAGAATAGCTAGATATTTATTGATTTCTAAACAAATCTAGATCTATAAATCTGAATCTAAATTCGTGTTGTATCTATTCTTAATCTAGTCTACTAGTTCTATAGATAGTAAATATCTCTATAAATTGTATCTGGTTTCTAATTAAGCGTGCCTAATTTCTAAAACATATAGTCCATATAGACTATGCGAATATAAACCTGCATTTAGCTCTAGATGTAGAATATTAAGATCTAGAACATTAAGATCTAGGGTTCTGAGATCTAGAACAGTAAGAGCAGTGATATTTAGATCTAGAATAGTGAGGTCTAGATCTAGATCTAAACGAAATGGTAAATCTAGATATAGATCTAAAAATAGCTCACTTCCTGTACACAAAAATTCTTTTGAACTCAATCTTAGCTTCATAAAGAAACACAAAAAGATACAGTAGACAACTCAGAATTAGACTATAAACCCCAGGCCTATTTCATTAAAAGGAAGGGCGAACTGGCCAAACAGTCTGTTGACATATTCTAACATTTGTGTACCTACCGAATCCATTAAATCTTATTGTAAACCATACCCCGCGCATGAGGGGGTCAAGGGCTCGATACAGACAGCAACGAAAATATTACGTTCAATGGCGATGCCAATCGGTGTTCGAAGATTCTGTTAAGGCATAAGTTGTATTGCCGTGTAATCGTCTGGTACACATATCTTTTGTTCTTTTGTACACACTGTCTACAAATCAGTGGTGCTCACACCAGTTTTGTATGGTTCTCTGAGACCTGGGACTCTTTAGAAGTGTTGTAGGTACGTCGTAGGATTGTAGTATCAAATTGCTAGCACAACTAACTTGATATATGCATATACTATTTTGAAGAAAATTCTTAATATAAGGTAAGATAACATTAAATATACAATTTTATTATAATATTAAAAAATTCAACTTGAGATCAAATGAACTAAACTGATAAATTTTGACAATATCTAACTTACTACAAAATCCTCTTGTCTTTTCTGTTTTAAATGTCTGGGTCGTCTGCGGTTACACTTTTGCATTATGCTAGATCCTATTGTAGTTTCATCATCAACACTGCATAGCCACCAACCAATGGCAAGCTTCTTTTCACTGTCATTTTGAAAACACACACACACACAGAATTCAATAACAAGAAGGGATATAAAGCTTCCCAAATACTTCTATCAAATGTGTCTGCTCTCCAAAAGGGACATAGGTTGGCAAAACTACAGATAAGCATGCTCTTATAGTAGCTGATGTGGTCAGTGCAGAGGCGCTACTTATTGTTCCACAGCTGGGCCAGACACTTATCCTATATGGTGGAGGACCGTCAGAACACCGCATGTCTTGGGTGAGCTTCAAGTAGAACGGCGTAACCTGCACCAGTCAGCCCATGCGGACATAGTGGAAAGCAGCTGGCAAGTCAAAGCTCCTGAAAGAAACAACTGAAGACAATGTCAGCGGCGACGCAGAGTTTGCCTCGGCGTAGCGCTAGGCGCCACACTTTCATGGAGTACCTCAGAACATTAGACATTAAACATTGACGAGGCTTCAGACATCGCCAATGACAGAGCATTGTGGAGACAGCTTGTTCCCCAACGCCATACGGTGCGGGAGGATATACGTCTAAGTAAGTAGCACTGTGAGCTGCTAGCCGCCAAAAGGTTACCGGATTCTGATAAAAAATGTCTATTTCAAAATGTTTCGCACTATTTATAAAAATATTGATTTTTTTCGGCGGAAGTCCAATTTTTTCAAAGTATGTTTACACTCCAAATTGTGTTGAGTTTGTGTATTGAGATGTTGTTTGAGACACATTGTTATAGTTTGAAGTATTCTAGATCTAGTTTGATTATAGAATTGGTGTTGTTGGTTTTTGAAGCTTACCTCTGTTTATGTATTCTATTATATGGTAAGAATATTTTGTGATTTTAATATTAGCAAAGTTTAAGTCATTGTTTAGCGTACATGACTAGATTGACACATGAAATGCGTTATACGTAACAAATAGTTCTATAATTAATTTCATTTTTTTTGGAGAAATGTCTGTAATAGATAAGATAAGATAAGACTACTTTTTTAATGATGAGAAGCGGTTATGTACTCCACTAAATACTAAATTGGTCACGAATCTAGACGTTTGATCGGCGTTACCCAGACTGTGAGTCGCGACATCCCCTGAATGGGAGAGGGGGCGCAACTTACTTCCTGGTAAAGTATTTTGGGCGAAATCGTTCCATTAATTTTTCAATAGGCAATAAAAGCTGTTTTTATTAAAGTTATCAATTTATGTTTGAATGTTAGCCAAGTGGAATAGCATTATTACCAAAATTTAAAATATTTTAATTTACAGACTACGTTTTAGCTTCTAAGTTTGGCCTTTTTTTTTTAAATGTGTACCATTTTAGAAAGATGAGTCTGCATTAGTATCGACTCAAAGCGTCTCCGCTAACTTGATTCTTTACGACTTTCTTGTGGTCGAAATTCTCACGCCTGTAGCACATCGTTATGTTCACGACTTTTGTGTGAGAGGAGAACAAAATGAGTGAAGCTAAGAACACAGGCAGACTCCTCCCCAGTAAATGGGGAGTTTGCAGCACTCACCCAGACCCCTTGTTGGATTTGAGGGATGGAACTAGTGCATCTCCATTACTATCACCAGAAACATTTTCTAGTATAAAAAAACTATCAACTACGCCAGTGTTTCACAAACTTTTGACTTATATGTACCCCTTTCTATAATTTTTGTAACGCTGCATACCCCTTATCGCCTAAAATTATGTATAAAATTATTATATATTATTATAATTATTATATATATATATTTGCAAGAACTGACTATATGTGTGAACTCTTCAAGCTGAGAGTTACTAAGTCTAACGGAGGCAGAATTAAGTTAAATTCTATGTTATGTCCTTTTTAAAGAATCGTCTAAAGCCAATGACAACAGTTTTCTCCTATTCCATATGTTAAAGCAGCGCTTATTCCCCTTCAAGCATCTCCCTTACTCATGAGGGGTACGTGTACCCCACTTTGGGAAGCACTGATCTACGCAATACTTAATGGGAACATAGCTTACAGGATTTGATAGAAATTCATTATGCAAATTTGGATTTTAATCAAAGTGTAAATATTATAATTGTCATTTCTTTGGTTGTTATTGACAATTATGCAAAAACTATTTGCAACTTGCATATTTAATAGAAAATAGATCCGTAACATCGTGCTGGGATTGTACATCTTTGACATTTTTTCGATTTCATAACATTCCTAAAACCCTCCAGGGGCGGAATGTTGGGCCCACGGCGTTTCTTCAGGTTCCAATCTGGCTAAGAAAGGTGGGAACGATTTTTTGTTATATTTACGCTCATGGCGTTCGACTCGACGACCTATCTGGGCCCAAAGTGACCTTTCAAAAGAAAAAAAAATTGACAGTAAGAATTAAAATGTATCGCTTGTTATTAGGGGGTAAGATGGCATAAGGGTCTAGGGTTCAAATCCCGATAAGAGCTCCCTTTCACCGGCCCGAATGAGAGAACAGTGTACACTGTTCTGTCTGGCGGGGTGTCAGACTCGCGGCCAGAGACCGCGTGCACAGGGACCCCTGCCATTTTCCTTTTCTATTCCAGGCTAACCGTGCAGGAAACGCCATTAATGTAACGGCCCCTTGAGGAACGGCACCTTTGATTGTGACAAGGTTGTGGGAGCTTTTTTACAACTCCGTACAGTGCAATGAGGATGCTCTCGCACCCCCACGGGAGTCTTGTCTCGCTACCCTTTAGCCTAATCGTTTCCTCCTACGACCGTTTCCAACCGGGCACCACTGTGAGGCAGCGTAGCATGCCCGGGCCTCTTAAATAGTAATGCTATTTCGGTCAATAATTGTCGAGACTATATTAATACAACTCAAAGACTAATGATTAATTCATCGATGAAGTATACAAATGATTTATCGTTGTAATTAATGACTGATTGGGGGTGGGGGGTGGGGGGGGGGGGGAAATTTAAATGACCGATCGATTAATTATTAAATGATTCATTGATGCTTAGTCGGCTAGAATGATTGTTTGGTTTATTTACTTATGGATTGGTTGGTTGATCGGCTGATGGATGGATTGATTATTAATTAATTAATTGATTGATTGATTGATGAAGTGGGCAACAAATGGTTGGTTGGACACAAAGTAAACGTTAGCGTTACAAGCATTGTGTTGTTGCTGTGCAGGCTGCTTCGGTCAAAGTATGTTCCCTAATGACTTAACCGGCAAGTGGACAGTGACTGGACAAAAAGACTTTGATTTCAGTCAAACCTCGTTGCAGAACTACCCAATTTGCCACACCGAGTCAAGCACGTGCGAGACGTTCCCTTCCACGTGGAATGTCGTCTTCAATGACAGCTATAAGGTTGTTCTCAGGTAAGTGGGACGTAACAGTTAGCTCTGTGTCATACTTTCCAGGCACGCCATGATCCAACCCATTGTCTGGACAAGTTTGAGAAAAATGGGGGGGGGGGGGGGGGAAAGGGAGAGAAAACAGGAACAGGAAATATCTGGGTGAATGTTAACGTTATCGGTTTGTGTAAGCATTTAAAAAAAAAAAATAATAAAAAAAAAAAAAAAAGGGAACAAGTGGAATTTAAACTCTTGACTCAAGCCTCCTCAAGCGGTCATTCTAACCACTCTTCTAGTGAGGGGTGTGTGTGGAATTAGAAGATTGTATAGTTATTTACTGAATGTTTCAAACTTAATTTAAAGCGGTGACCTTTAAAGGGGGTGGGGGGGCTAATTCCGCTTCTAACAACACCTCAAGACAAGTACTTCCCAGTAAAACCGTACTCTTCCCCTCGTGGTCTCTTTACTCTAGCTATCAGAGAGGCAACGCAGAGGCTGAAAGAAGAATTAAAAAATTTTTGATAGTAAATGCTGCAGAAATATGCAGGATATCAGATACCAAGAAAAGAGAATAAAAGAGTTTGTACTTTAGAAGTCAAGGAAGATCTCCTCAGATGGCCCACTCACGCTGTCAGATATGACTCTTTATTAAAAGTACAGCGGAGGGAGCATGCAGAAAGGGTCGTCCTAAGAAAAGCTGGAAGGATAACGTAAAAGAATGGACCCGGCCTCTCTCTTGAGATCCTGCTAAGAACAGCTGCTGATCGGGACAAATCGTTACGCGATCTGTCCTAGCAACCTTACGACGAAAGTCAATGAACAGATCAGATAAGAATAGGAGATTTTCATACATGAAAGATACAGGATACACGGTTGATACATGATACATGGATGATACATGATGCACGGTTGAAACATGATACACGGACAATACATGATACATGGATGATACATCTTAAGTAAATGATACATAATACAAAGATAATACATAGATGATAAATGATACATGGATGATACATGATAATAGATAATGCATGATACATAGATGATGCATTATACATATATGATACATGGATAATACATGGTATATGGATGATACAAGGTACATATATAATACATGATACATGTATGACACATGATACATGTATTATAATACATAGATGGTATATGTATGTACATATACGACACGCGATACATGTTTGATACATGGATGGTACATGCATGATACATGGATGATACATGACACATTGATGATACATAATACAAAATGATAAATGTTACATAGAGGGCATGTGATACATGAATTATACATGATACATGGATGATACATGATACATGGATGACACTCGAAATATTGATGATACATGGTTCGTAGATGATACATGATACATTGATGATACATGGCACAATGATGATACATACTACATGAATGATTCATGCTACATAGATGACACGTGATACATGAATGATACATGATACATGGATGGTACACGATATATAGATGATGCATGATACATAGATGATACATGTTACATTGATGATATATTATACATAAATGATACATGATACATGGATGATACACGGTGTATCCAGTGTATACAGTACGAACGCATTGATAAGCCAATTATATTAACAATCTCTATAATGATTTCAATGCAAATTTAGCTCTATAGAACCAAACTTCTCAGCTCTCTGCTTGAAGTACTAGCTACTATACTTTAACTTTGTATGACGTTAACTTTGTCTTCTTGCGGTCAGGTCCCTTACATTTCAACTGGCCAGCAATGCGAAGGACACGAGTTTTCAACTGTACACATGCCTCTATCTTCAAAAAATAGCAAACGGGATGTATCTTGCTTTCCAGAGCCCTCGACGTGAGTAACAGAGATATTGTACAAAAGCTGTTCCGACTGCGGCGTTTAGAATTAAGAGCCTGTCAAAACCATTTTCTTAACTAGTACCTAAAAAAGGAACTTGTATACAAAATCTCACGCGAATCCGTTAGGTAGGTTTAAAAATCTCTTGATAGATCAGTCAGTGAATTGGCGTAGTTCTGTGTTTATGTATATAAGATATATAACATGCGAAACAACACTCACTTTCTGGTAGTAACGCGAAATACTACTCACTGTCTGGTCGTAACGCTAAATACTACTTAATGTCTGGTCGTAACGCTAAATACTACTTAATGTCTTGGCATTACGCGAAATAGACACGTAAATACGGAAATAAAGGCCGTAATCTTATAAGCCAACACAAGAAAATAATATAATGAGAAATCGAAATGGTAGGACAGGTCAAAACGATCAAATGACCGCCATCACTGAGGCACTGTCTCATCTCAAAACAAAAGTTTGTCTTTTAAATACTACTCAACCTTAATCTGGTCTTGACAGTATAAAGCAAGAAGAAACAGGTACAGAAGGGAATATCTTTCTAACTAGATACTAAGTAGGTATAGAATATTGACAGTAACCAACGGATTAAAGACATAAATAAATAAAAAGCTAATTAGCTCGTTATAGAAGAAAACAACAACAAATTTCCATTACAGTGGCACAGTCCTATTGAGTAACAAGGTCAGTGCAAAACAACAATAACAAGAACAATATTAAAATGCTACATAAATATGCAGGATATCAGATACCAAGAAAAGAGAATAAAATAGTTTGTACTTTAGAAGTCAAGGAAGATCTACTCAATACTATAGGTCATGCTGCCTCAGATTAAAATACTTTTTAGAAAAAAAAAGATGCTTTTATTAAGTGTACTTAGTTTTGTAATAGATCTAGAATCTAAACTAACAATAAAAAAGCATTTATAAAAATAAAAAAGGGGGAGCGACCTGAACTCATGGCTCAAGTCTTCTCAGGCTTCTTAAGCCAACACGGTAACCACTATACTAGCGATGCATAGTTATCTATTCTATTTCAGCATTGTGATCACTAAACCTAAGACGGCAGCCTAATATAAAGGGGACTAATTCAGCTTATACTACCACTTTAAACAAGTACTATTTCTTTCCCTTTTTGAGAAACCAAAAACAAGTAATTTAATATCAAGAGTTAATTAACTAAAAGGTTACTTTATAATTAAATTCCATATTGTCAAATAAAGGAAATAAGTGTGCTAATGTCAGCTTGATCCGAGATTAGCTGTCGGAGAAATGACGTGTACAAACTTTTGGCCAGACAGACACACAAAACGACAGCCAGAGTGACTTGATATAAGCTTTGTAAAAATTATATTAACGTTACATAGATTTAATTTAAAATAATGTCAACTGGTCAGCCCAAAGATTTAAAAGAAAGTGGCACTTGAATACAGTCAACAGATACCTAAATAATGTACTAAAGGGAACTAATTTTTCTTGACATTAAAAGTAACTGCTCTTATCATCCCTCTTGTCACAGAGTACATAATCAACACTATTGTTCTCTCTGGACAGTCAAAAATCGTTTTTACAATGATTACGTGCTGGAGCGAATGGAATTTGAAGAATTCAGCATTTCAGCCGTCTGCGACTTGCCAGATAATCCACTTCCGGCTGCCAGAAACTTCCTGCTTATTAAAAAAGGCAAGTGAAATCTAAATAGCTGCATTCTTCTAGGCCAGTGTCTCCCAAACCGTGTCCCGTGAGGCTTAAAATTAATTAGGTGTTTCACGAGCATGTGCTATAATTAAACAGTAGACACACACGTGAATTAATTCATACTTAAATGCAAGGTGGTCGACGTAGCAGGGGTCACCCACGGAAACGCTTTAAAGACAAGCTTAGGCTCCTAATTGCCTTAACTGACATAGAAGAGAGCACCTGGTTGCATGAAGCTTCAGAACGAGACAGCTGGAGGTCACTAACAAAGGCCCCTGGATACACATTTGAGTTCAAAAGAAAATCCGTTGCCGTGGAGAGAAGTAGACGGCGAAAAGAAAATCTGAATCGACCACCGGCAGATGATGGTTATGCCTGCACCGGATGTGGCAAAATATTTAGGTCATGGGAAAGACTTCATTCTTTGTTAATCTTCGGACTCGAAGACAAGCCTGATATATAAATCCTGTTTATAAAAAAAAAATCGATTTACCCATATCTTTTATGTTACCAAGAGGTTAAGCTCTTCAGGGACAAAATTAACTTCAATGCATTTAGATCCTGTTGAAATTATTTTTTTTATTTGTTTCACAACAATTAAGTTAAACTTAATTTCCTTGACATTGTTTAGTTTTTTTTTTTTTTTTAAATTCCTTTAGGGAAAAAAATAAAATATAAAATAAGAAAACAGTGTTCCACTTAATTATCTGAATGTGCGTAGTGTTCCGCTAAATTCTCTGAATGTGTGTAGTGTTCCGCTAAATTCTCTGAATGTGTTAGTATAGGCGTAGTGTTCAGCTTTTCCGAATTAGCGATAGCTTCGCTGAATTATCCAAATTGGCGAATCGTTCCATTTGTTAATGGGATTCAAACCCGATGCAACTCATCCACTACGCCCAAACTGAGCTGTAGGTTGCATTTTTACAGCCCACTCTGTCTTTCTGTCTGTCTGTCTTTCTGTCTGTCTGGTAAAACGTTTGTACACGTTATTGCTCCCACACCCCTACTCGGATCAAGTTGAAACTTTGCATAATTATTCATTGGCGTGGACAATAAATGAATTAATAAAAAAATGTTAAGCAATTAGTTAATTACTGGTAATTAATTATAATGTTTGATAACAACAAGGGAAATTAATCCTTCAGTATTCACAGGTAGGTTAGATATGTAGGGTTTCGTCCACTTTGATAATTGAGTACATTTTTTCTACCCCACCCATTATCGGTTTTAGTTAAAAATTTAAACAACTATTTATTTTACCTAAAAAAAACAGAAATCATTTTTTTTTTAAATTAACAAATAAGTTAATTAATTAATTACACGCTGACATTATGTCTTATAACGAATAAGGGAAATAACGTTTACATTATTGAGACAATTAATTATTAGTAATTGATTATTATGTTTTAAATCGGATAAGGGAAATAACTTCTACAATATTGAGACATTGAGAGATCTAGCCGAAAGTGTGAAGTTCTTTCCTTAGATAAGCTTTTTTTTTTTTTTTTTTTAAGGCTTTTCAACATTTTATTTATATTTTAAATCAATAAAATGAAGACCTGTGTCTCCAATTTGAAAGGTATCGAATTTTAATGATCCTTAAGTTAGCCTAGTACTTAAGCTAAATCTTGAAGTATACAAAAAAAAAAAAAAACAGGATGTAATGAAGCCGTGTATATACGGATGTTCCACTGTCCGCGTTAGATGTGGCTTTCTATGTATATCACTGCTAGGTCCTTAATCTTCGGACCGGCAATCAATACCACATTTTAGTTATTAATACTGGTACAATCCCTTATAAGGCTGAGCAGCTGATCTCATTAACACTATAAATCCTCTACTTTATCTCATCTCTCCTCAGACTTTGTAAATATTCAGAAATTGGATCCTCATGTGTGCCCTACAAATCTAATGGGCAACTTTTCAGGGCTGGAGGATGGGCAGGAGGATGGTATTGTGTGCTGGGCAAAGATTGAAGCCTGTGCCTACGACGGCACTTTTCTTGCTACCACGAACTGCACAGGTGGTATGTTTAATATACCCAGAAGATTATTTATAGGTAAGATGGCTTACTTTGAAATATTTGCATTTAAACTACTGTTTTTTTTTTTTGTAACTTGAAGTAACACTTTTAAGGCACTGTAAAGGTCGCACAAAGACAGGGACCCTATCAAGAAAAGCTGGCAGCAGAGCATCCAAGAAGGACCGGCCACTCTCAAGATTTCCTGCTAAAAAAACAGCTGATGACAGGAAACAGTAAATCAAGCAAAATTGAAAAAGATTAAATGAAGGGGAAGAACTCTGGCTTTAAAACGTTATCTATCAACAACGTAAAGGTTATTTCGCTTTTTAGATATCAAACAAAATAATTAATTACCAGTAATAAATTGACTAATTGAGTATTTTGAAAAATTGATTCGTGTTTTGTTAGGTCCAATAAATAAATTATGGCTTTTATATAGCGCTACTTTCATGCTTAAAGCATGCTCAGAGCGCTTTGGTCCAATCTCAGTTGTGGACCGGGGGGGTGGGGTTAGGAGAAGATTTTTCCGTGCTGCCTATAGTCGCTCAGTTAACACAACTCTACCCGAGTCGGCAGTCGAAACTCAAACCCCCTTCATAGGTAGCCAAGCCAAGCTAGGTTCAAGCGCACTTAGCCTCTCGACCACAATAAATATTGTTTAAAGCAGTGAGGCCTAAGTCCGGCCCGTGGGTCAAATCCAACCTGCGAAGTGGTTCTGTCCGGCCGGCCGAAACGTCGGCACAATTACCTTGCACACTTTTCTTGGAAACGGGAGGGGGTATTACAAATACAAACGCTCCTTACAATGTTCCTACGATATTTACTGTTTATGTATATTTTTGTAGAAAAAACAACAGCGTGTTGGCCAGACATTGAAATTTCAGGTTTGATCGTTCTAATTTTTCAAACTATAATCATATAACCGTATAATCATCGTAAACTTAAAACGGTCTTACGTCTAAAACACGACTCATCGGGAAGTCAGGCACTCGATCTAAAGGGTTCTTTCTATTTCTTCAGGGGTTGAAAATGGGAATAGACGACTATAAATAGTAGGTAGAAATCATGAGCTGGGCTGTTAAAAGACGAATTCGGAAAAAGTAAAGGCCGTTGGTCGTTGTGCTGGTTGCATGACATCTCGTTAACCGTGGGCCACAGAAACAGATGACCTAAACATCATTGGCCCTATAGATCGCAAGGTCTGAAAGGTGATACTAAAACTAAGACTAAGACCAAAACTAAGACTAAGATTTAGACTAAGACTAAGACTAAGACTGCTTTATTGATCCTTATGGAACTTTATTGTAATTAAGGACTCTTTTCTCATATAAAGACTTTACGATACTTCTTTAATACTCAATGATCCTGTCACTTGTCTCGACCAGTTGGTAAAGGAAGAGTTAGAATTACAGCGGTTCTCAACCTTTTAAACTCGGCGACCCCTATTTACAATCCCGCACTCTGACGCGACCCCCCCCCCCCACACACACACATACAGCAATAGAAGAGTAGAAAATACTAATCCATATTTTCGATGGTCTTAGGCGACCACAGGCAAATTGTAAATCGACCCCCAAGGGGGTCGCGACCCACAGATTGAGAGCCCCTGAGTTAGAAGAAGAAAGGGAATGAAGGGTAAAAAGTTTCCGGAGACAAATTTCAGCTTGATGCGAGGCTGGGTGTGGGAGAAATAATTTGTTTTTTTTTACCAGACAGAGACAGAGAGTTGATAAAAGCTTTGCAAAAACTAAAAGACCGCAATCAGATTTAGAAAGGAGGAATTGATTTCAAGATATGTTACATGTCTTTTTGTTTGTTTGTTTACAGGCGCTATCAAATTGAAGTGTCTGTACAGCCAAAACGAGGCGGGTACTGAAAGAGTAACTGTTCTGTTTCTCTCCAACAATGAGATCTTTCTCTCAAGCGTGGTGAGGATGTATCGCTTCTCCCTACTCTTTCTCACCACTTTTTTTTTAGGTCCTCTTTCTCTCATCTACCCTCTCTCTTTCCTATTTCTACTCTCCCTATCTCTACACTCTCTTTCCATCTCTTTCTTCTCTCATCTCTCGCCTATCTCTTTCTTCTCTTTCTCTCTCTCCTCTTTTTTTTTTATTTCTCCTATCTCTCCTCTCTTTAACCTCTCTCTCTATTCTCTGTTTTAATTTTTCTTTCTCCCCTCTCGCTTGTCTCTCTTACCTTTCTCTTACCTCTCTCTCTTTTTCTTTCTTCTCTCTTCTCTTTCTTCTTTCTCTCCTCTATCTCTTATCTCTCAATCTTATCTCTCTATCTTATCTCTCTATCTTATCTCTCTATCTCCACTATTTTTGTTTTCTACTATCTCTCCTCTATCTCTTTCCTATTTCTGCCTCCCTTACCTCTCTCTACTTTCTTTCCATCTATTTCTTGTCTCCGCTCTTGCCTCTCTCTCCGTCCTTTCTCTCTCTTCTCTTATTTTTTTCAAGGCACTCTAGTCACTCCTCCCAGTCATGGGTACGATATCATTGGGTCCCATCGTGATACGCTTTGCTAACCGATTTCGCCTCTTTTTAAACCACTGTATTTCACATTAGATTTAATATATTATAGCGTGGGGGGAAAAAAAAGGTTTTACGATAAAAAGTCAGACTTTACGCCACCAACCCAACTTTAAATAGATGCTTCATCCTCCTGATTCTTGCAGTCTCTGCATTTTACTGATGACAGTCAGCGGGAGCTGATCGTGAAGCAATTTGTGAAAGAGAAACTGTCTGTAGACAGTAACAAGGATGAACTGTACCGTTTCCAGCTATCTGGTGAGTCTACAGTCTACATTGGTCGTTGTGGCTCGTGTCTGCATATCACTGGCTAGACTCATGGGTATATTTTTACATACAAATATTAAATCATTATAAACAGTGGCGTAGCTAGGGTGGTTGGGGGGGGGGGGTAAGGGGGAGAATTTGAAATCCCCCCCGGGCCCCCACTCGAGGAAGGCCCCCAAATTAGTAGTTGACATTAAAAATTAAATATTACACAAAATGCAGGGGTCTCCAAAGAGTTCAAGCCACACGAAGCCCCTGATTCTAATTAGTTCAATTAGATGTGTTAACTAATATCATGAAATTATAATTCAAGTAGAATAAACACGTAGAATATAGAAAGTCCATTTTGTTTTGGTCAATAAATAATAATAAGACCACCGGCTGAAAATAGTTATGCCTGCGCTGGATGTAGCAAAATGTGTAGGTCACAGCTAGAGCTGCGTAGCGACGGTAAATACTGCATTCCTCATTAATCTTCGGACTCGAAGACAAGCTTTAGTATTGATTTTGTTCTATTTTTTGTCGAAGTAATCTTTTATAAATTTGCAAATACAAAATAAAAAGGGATGCCACTCCGTGTCTGACGTTTTCTTCCAACGGTTTATAGTCGTCAAAATACAACTTTTCATCGGATAATGTTATTCTATGTTGTTTTTTTTTACATTTTTATCTGGGTGGGACTTCAAAGTCAACAAGACATAAATCTTATCTTATCTTATATAATACAGACGTTACTTCAAAAAAGAAGATGATTACGTCCTACGCGTCATGCATTTAGTCATGCATATTAACCAATGACTTAAATTCTGCCAAGTCACTGGTTTTCCTGGCTGGCTCAGGCAACCCATTCCATGCTTTAATAGCACTAGGGAAGAAGGAGTATTTGTACAAATTTGTCCTAGCATATGGGACGAGAAATTTGTCTTTATCTTTGTGTCTTTCTGAGTATTTTATTAAATTTTGTTTTTGTATTTGAAGATTATGGTTCAGTGTTTTATGTATAATTGCTACTTTACTTTTGAGTCTTCTGTCCTGAAGGCTTTCTAAATTTAGTGATTTTACTAAGGGTGTTACTCTAGTCAAATGTGAATATTCATTTGTTATGATGACAGCGACAACTACTTATATCTTTTTATTATGCTTAGGGCAATCGTTGTCATGTTCAAACCTGCAAAGGATTCTACAGCTAATACGGTTCTGTTAGATCCAGTCACCCAATTCTTCGCAGGAATTGTTTTTCTCATATAGAACTTTCCAAAGTAAACTTTTTAAGCCAAAATAAATTGCCTTTTCTATCCATTCAAAATTTAAGTTCTTGAAGTTTTTTTTTTTCTTTGTTTTTAAATGGCTTCATTGTTTGAAATACGCATTTTTTATGTCCACAGCAACTTGCGGTATGTACAACGTTATCTATCTATCTATCTATCTATCTATCTATCTATCTATCTATCTATCTATCTATCTATCTATCTATTTATCTATCTATCTATCTATCTATCTATCTATCAATCCATCAATCTATCTATCAATCTATCAATCTATCTATCAACCTATCTATCTACCTATCTATCTTTCTATCTGTCAATCTATCTATCTATCTATCTATCTATCTATCTATCTATCTATCTATCTATCTATCTATCTATCTATCTATCTATCTATCTATTGTTAAGGCTTCCTCGCGGTGCTGATTCTTGGAAATATATCTAGTGTAGATCTACGTCTGACTGGAAGTAATGCTGAACTCGAACTACTCCAGTAACACTGGCGAAAGGCCGAAACAATCAAAATATGTAGTCGACGCTGATGTTGTTCTACAAATATATTTAATCATCAAGAAGGGAATCGTCCGATGTCAGCTATGTCCGTACATCCGTATATCTATTGTACTGCTCTACACGAAGCGTCTTCCTTTTAGCGTCACTTAGAGCGTTCTTGTTTTTTAACCAACGTTACGTCATCGTCGCTAAGTAAAACTTTACCCTATTCCCGAAACAAATAACTAATTCCTAATCATGTCATAACACTATCTATCTATCTTTGTATCTATCTGTGTATTTATCTATCTATCTATCTGTATCTATATCTATATATCTATATCTATATCTATATCTATATCTAAATCTAAATCTATATCTATATCTATCTATCTATCTATCTATCTATCTATCTATCTATCTATCTATCTATCTATCTATCTATCTATCTATCTATCTATCTATCTATCTATCTGTATCTATATCTATATATCTATATATCTATATATCTATATATCTATATATCTATATATCTATATATCTATTTGTGAGTCGGTCTGTCTGTCTGTCAATCTTTTTTCTTTTCTTTTCAACTTTCTTTGTATTTAATCATTTATTTATCTATGTTTTGAACTATCTATATAATGATGTATTTTTTTCCTTTTAATTTACCAAATATTTCACTTCAGAAGCGTCTTGTAAACTTGATGCTGCGATGGAAGGCAAATGGTTTGGCAACAGGCATCCAGCTGTTACAATAACAAAAGATTCCTTTCGTGGGAGCAGGATCAAAGATGAGAACTGCGAATCTGAAGCTTGTTTGAAACAGTCTTCATTAGGGAATTTTAAATGCATATACTATAAAGATTCCAATTTCATTATAAGGTACCATTATCCTTTTTCTGTGTTCATTGTGTGCTGCTAGGGTCAGGGGTTCTCAAATTAAGTTCAGCGGAACACTAGGACTTCCGCGAGGATTGAATTGTTTTTTGTTTTTTATTTTAAAAAAGTAGAGATCCCCTTTGAGACCTTGTGGTCTATATGGCAGATTTGTAAAGGTCATCTGTTTCTGTGGCCTACGGTTGATGGAAGTGATATGAGGTCGGCACAAAGGAATAACCGTCTTTACTTTTCCCAAATAATGTCAGTTACCAATCAGAGGTGGGTGGACTCTGAGGCGCCAAAAAAAAAATGAAATTAAAAAGTCCAGCCATCAGCAGGATTCGAACCCGGGACCTCCGATTTGGACGCCAAGCCATCGCGCCTCCGTATAACAATGTAGACAGTGTTCGCATTTTTCTTTTACATGAAATATTAAATAGTCGCAAATAGTTCACACACCATCGTACATAGAGTAGCCAACTATGTGTATGAATTTAAATAACACAAGTATGACTTTAATTGTATGATACTGACATGTGTATATGTATAATGAAGAATGGATAGAGTAGATAATATATATAATATATATATATATAGATAGATAGATATGTATTCAATAATTATACATAAGCACCTTGCTACTGCTACCTAATTGTCACCATGGTTTCATAGTAAACCAGACGATGACCGATTGACGTCACAATACTGTTGACAACGGTAATGATAGAGTTAGACCTCAACTGATCCCCGACTGGAACTGTAGTGTAGCAGCCACTGACACTCATCGCCGTCAATAATCACAAATCTGACAAAGACACTCAAGACTGTAATAGATGCTTCCGAGAAGATAAGCGACGCCAAGACTTGCAAAGAATCGAGTTCAGTACATACAACTCCAACACTGGCACCCTATAAACGAAATAATTACAAAACTCAACTTCTGCTCTAAAACTAGAAATAGTAACAACCTCATACAACATATAATAATAGATATCACACACGAAACAACAATAACAACTTTAAAAGTCCAAAAATCGTACAGAATAATAAGTCCAAGGAACTAGTATTTGTTAACACAGACTAATAATCTTTTAACGGCCCAACACTTAGTCTGTTTCAACCAACTTCAGAGGGTTAACTGCCTTACGACAAAGAATGACCAAGAAATGTCACCGGACTTTGTGACGTAGCAAACAATTCAAAACAACAATACAAGACACTCTCGCCCCGTACAGGGATTACGAGTAGCGGAAAAAATCTTAACAGAAATGGGAGAAAGCAAAACACAGTTGTCTAAACTACGCTATACTCAGGGGTGCTCATTTTCGGAAAAGAATAGAAGAACACCGTGGACACCACTTGTACTGGCTTCGGAGGCTGACTTATCGTTATATATATTTATATATATATGTATAGAGTGAGAGAGAGAGAGAGAGAGAGAGAGACAGATTGATGGATGGACAGATGGATAGATAGATAGCTGGGTAGCTGGAGAAGGGACCATTGGCTAATCCCTCCTTGTCCCATAGATATTCTAACCACAGCTGGACTCAACAAGTTCTTAACTTCAACATAGAAGCGACAAACACGAACGAACATTTATTTCACCCTTGAAGTGCTGAGCTTTTTTTATAAATTGCATACAAAATGGATTTACAATTCTAGTGTCTAGAGGCTAAACTACCACTCGCGTCTTAAGGGTTAAGTTTTGGGATTGTATTAAAAGCCAGAGGAAACCCCCATCCTACACTAAAGTCAACCCGTGGTGGGATCTTGAGTCTTTACATTATAAGAGTAATTTATATATGTAATCATTGTGACAAAATACGTGGCTGGCTGATTTAATCTTTTCCATTAGCCGGAGTTGGTCTGGATTAATCCTAGATAGTTTGAATTTTTATTTAAAGAGAGAAAATAAATTAACACTTAACATATGAGAGTCCTTTTGACGATCGGTATTCAAATTTGTATTTGAATTTTATAGGTATGGCACATTTTGTATAGCCAATTGATTTCTTTTAATGTACAATTACAACAGATCCGAGAACACAATAGTTCGCCTTGTAGATTATTCTATTTACAGTTGCTCAAAGTTTGCTTTAATATCAGCTAATAAAGTCATCTTCAACTTCATCATGAAAGGTAAGGACAGTTCGTTAAGCAGTTCGTTCAACAGTTCATCAATTCACCAATTCATTCATCATTCATTCATCAATTCATCAATTTTCAATTCTCAATTCATCAATTCATTCATCAGTTCATCAGATCATCAGTTCATCAGATCATCAGTTCATCAATTCGTCAATTCATCAATTCGTCAATTCATTAATTCATTCATCTGTTCATCAATTCATCAGTTCATTCATCAGTTCATCAATTCATCAATTCATTCATCAGTTCATCAATTCATCAATTCATCTATTCCTCTATTCATCAGTTCCTCAGTTCATCATTTCAACAATTCCTCAATTCATCAATTCATCAGTTCATCAATTCAACAATTCCTCAATTCATCAGTTCATCAGTTCGTTCATCAGTTCTTTTATCAGTTGGCTACGTTATTGGTTTTTAAGAGTTATCTGTCACATCACTTAACTAAGAGGCATGGGAACTTTAGGTCGGAATAGGCTGCGTTCTTTGACTCGCAGTTTGTTTGTTTTTATTTTGGTCAGCGTTCTCTTCTGATGTCTGATCTCACTCCCTCCGAACTCCCTCGTATCTCCGAATACTGACAATTTACAGCTTCACGCCACAACGAGCGATCAAGGGTTAGAGTTTCTCAGTCGAAGACAATTTCACTTTCTTTGAGGGTGATGCAAGAGTGTGTCTTTAGATCGCTCGTGTTGACCCCCTATAAAGAAATGGATTTCAGAAGACCTGGTGCCGCTCCCCTGGCCCCGATGCCACTGTGGGATCTTTCAACGTTAACGCAGGAGATGGAACCTGCTGCCTCTACTACAGGGGTTCTCAACCTGTGGGTCGCGACCTCTTGGGGGTCGATTGACGATTTGCCAGGGGTCGCAAATATAAGCGAGTAATCAGAATGAGTTTTTAATGTTTATCACAAAAGACCAACATCAACTGTAACTAACATTTTAATCATTTGAGACATATTGTAATGAATGCATAATCTGTATTGCGTGACATGGATTTCCTCCGTTTGCAATGCTCTCAATGGACCTCATTCACCAATCGTAAACAAACAACATTTTACCACGTGGTTCTTTTTATATTCTATGCAAATTACACAATCCATAAATGCTGTCACGTGATACTTAATTTTCTTTGTTTTATCGATATTATCACGTGGCTTAATGTTGTTTGTTTACGATTGGTGAATGAGCTCCATTGCAATGCTTAGTATATTATTATGTAAGTGCCTTTAAAAAAAAAGCCATGTCTTGGAGTATTGTGTAAACATCTGCCTAACTATATTGTAATGAAAAATACGTGATTTTATAGATATCACTTGCTTTATAATGTCAATACCAAAATAATCTTCTTTCATCAGAAATAGATCCTGTATCGAAGGGTTTCGCGAAAGTCCTGCTGGCCAAGCCGACAGTGGCGTCGTTGGAAGCCCTATGCAAAAGTTCAGGAGATTTCATGCCTAACCAGTTTAACATTTTGATAAGGCAAGGTATTTAAAGGTTCAGTGGGGTCCCATTTGGTATAATTAATTCTAATTGAGTATATAATATTTAACATGTTGAAATTGTGTGAACTTTATGTCGAGGTAAATATGAAGTTTAGGCAAAAGTATGTTATGTTAAGAATTATAAGATAACACAAGTTTTGATAAGAATTATAAGATAAAACAAGCTATGATAAGAATTATAAGATAACACAAGTTATGATAAGAATTATAAGATAACACAAGTTATAATAAAAATTATAAGATAACACAAGTTATGATAAGAATTATAAGATAACACAAGTTATGATAAAAATTATAAGATAACACAGCATAGGAGGCGCTTTCGAACTGGGGGTCCTGAGTTTGAATCCTGGTGAAGACTGGGATTTTTTATTTCGGGATCTTTGGGCACCTCTGAATGCAAACAGCTCTAATGGGTACCTGACATGAGTTGGGGGAAAAGTAAATTCGGTAGGTCGTTGTGCTGGCCACAGACACCGTAGTTAACCGGTGGCCATAGAAACAGGTGGCCTGTGCATCATGTGCCCTTTAGTACGCAAGGTCTGAAAAGGAAACGTTTGAAACAGCTAGTAGTTACGCAGAAGAAATGAAATGAGAAGACCACGAGCTGTCTTAGTCCATATTCATTTATTTTTCCTACAGCGAATCGTTTAATACAGCTTCCCACGTCACTGGCTGATTCAAAGAGGGGCGAAGGTCTATGGGCAATCCCTTTCCGCCCACTTGGCTGACCCACCCTGAACACCTCTGGGGGGGGGGAGTTAAGTGCGCTTCCCCCCAGGCCCCTTAGCTGTCAAGAGAAGGTCCACCAACGTTATTAAAGTTGAGAAACACTGCTCTAATTGCAATATTGACCACTTTTTTGTTTTTCTCTGATATATTTGTATTTGTGTGCCTTTTTACATAGGGCTAGGGTTTACTGGTGGTTAGGGTTAGGAACCATGAATCCAACACCATTAACATACCCTACAAAACGCATACCATCATACTATAACACAACAGATACAATAACATAACACATATCCTAGCATAACACACTATGAGGCATATTTGTGCAATTTACATAATACGTACGTTAGTATCGCACATATCTTTAACATAACACATACAATTAACATAGCTGTTTAGAAAATACAATAGACATACATCTATGCATGTTTATTGTAGGCTTTGTTTTTTAGTTTAGAACTTTCTTTTTCCATTAACATAACACGTACCATTAACGTAACACATACCATTAACATAACACATACCATTAACTTAACACATACCATTCACACAACACATACCATTAACATAATACATACCATTAGTGAAGTTTTTATCATTAATATAACACACACCACTTACATATTTTATATCACTATCAAAACACAGACCATTCACGTTACACATACCGTAAACATATTATTACGATATCTCATACCCATTAACACAATACCATTGACATTTACAGTACCAATACCACTGCACGTGAAAGGATCAATGTCTTCTTTTTAAATAATCATGTTTCTTTTATATGTGTTTCGTCTCCATGAAGACTCCTTTTTGAAAGCCACCGAGGAATTTCCAAAAGCTTTTACCAAAGCTTTCAAATACCAAATGGGAGATTGCTTTTTCGTGCTAAAGTTTCTGTCCACTCGGATGGGCTTCACTCGAATACTAGCAAAGAACTGCGATACTGAAAAGCCATTTTACTCCGGTAAATCTCGGACACTGGTCCACGCATTGTGTTGTGTTTACTTTAATCGTTCTGATCTTATTAAATTACATGTTTAACCCTTAAAGTGCTGAGATGTTTGGCAATGAAGACATACAAAATGAAATTACAATGTTCATGTTTAGAGGGTTAAACTACCACACGCATCTTAAGGGTTAAGAAATATTTTCGAATTGTAATCATGGTAAATACTAGAATTTTTACGTTCGTGATCATTAGGGCGCCTCTGATGTCCACCCAGCGTTTATGGGTACCTGACATTAGTTGGGGGAAAAAAGTGAAGGCGGTTGCTGGTTGTGCTGGCCACATAACCGTAAGTCAGAGAAACAGGTGACCTTTACATTATTTTTTCTTAGAGACCGCATGGTCTGAAAGAGGAATATCCTATCTGTAGAAATATCTTTAGGTCAAGCAGCAATAAAGCAATGCCATGGTAGGGGTCAAGGTTTCAGGACATTTGAACATACCTATGTACCATGAATACTAAGTCTGCATGTCGCAATTCACCAACAGACAACCCTAGTTCATCTTCACGATACTTAGATACCAAAACTAATTTCTGCTCTTTGGCGGTAACATTATATAATGTGCTAAGACTTTAACGTGGAGGCGCGGTGGTAGAGTGGTAAGGGTTCCCGGTTTCGAATCCTGTTGATGAATGGGATTACAATTTTCGGAATCTTTAGGGCGCCTTCACGATACTTAGATACCAAAACTAATTTCTGCACTTTGGCGGTAACATTATATAATGTGCTAAGACTTTAACGTGGAGGCGCGGTGGTAGAGTGGTAAGGGTTCCCAGGTTCGAATCCTGTTGATGAATGGGATTACAATTTTCGGAATCTTTAGGGCGCCTTCACGATACTTAGATACCAAAACTAATTTCTGCACTTTGGCGGTAACATTATATAATGTGCTACGACTTTAACGTGGAGGCGCGGTGGTAGAGTGGTAAGGGTTCCCAGGTTCGAATCCTGTTGATGAATGGGATTACAATTTTCGGAATCTTTAGGGCGCCTTTACGATACTTAGATACCAAAACTAATTTCTGCTCTTTGGCGGTAACATTATATAATGTGCTAAGACTTTAACGTGGAGGCGCGGTGGTAGAGTGGTAAGGGTTCCCAGGTTCGAATCCTGTTGATGAATGGGATTACAATTTTCGGAATCTTTAGGGCGCCTTCACGATACTTAGATACCAAAACTAATTTCTGCACTTTGGCGGTAACATTATATAATGTGCTAAGACTTTAACGTGGAGGCGCGGTGGTAGAGTGGTAAGGGTTCCCAGGTTCGAATCCTGTTGATGAATGGGATTACAATTTTCGGAATCTTTAGGGCGCCTTCACGATACTTAGATACCAAAACTAATTTCTGCACTTTGGCGGTAACATTATATAATGTGCTAAGACTTTAACGTGGAGGCGCGGTGGTAGAGTGGTAAGGGTTCCCAGGTTCGAATCCTGTTGATGAATGGGATTACAATTTTCGGAATCTTTAGGGCGCCTTCACGATACTTAGATACCAAAACTAATTTCTGCACTTTGGCGGTAACATTATATAATGTGCTAAGACTTTAACGTGGAGGCGCGGTGGTAGAGTGGTAAGGGTTCCCAGGTTCGAATCCTGTTGATGAATGGGATTACAATTTTCGGAATCTTTAGGGCGCCTTCACGATACTTAGATACCAAAACTAATTTCTGCTCTTTGGCGGTAACATTATATAATGTGCTAAGACTTTAACGTGGAGGCGCGGTGGTAGAGTGGTAAGGGTTCCCAGGTTCGAATCCTGTTGATGAATGGGATTACAATTTTCGGAATCTTTAGGGCGCCTTCACGATACTTAGATACCAAAACTAATTTCTGCTCTTTGGCGGTAACATTATATAATGTGCTAAGACTTTAACGTGGAGGCGCGGTGGTAGAGTGGTAAGGGTTCCCAGGTTCGAATCCTGTTGATGAATGGGATTACAATTTTCGGAATCTTTAGGGCGCCTTCACGATACTTAGATACCAAAACTAATTTCTGCTCTTTGGCGGTAACATTATATAATGTGCTAAGACTTTAACGTGGAGGCGCGGTGGTAGAGTGGTAAGGGTTCCCAGGTTCGAATCCTGTTGATGAATGGGATTACAATTTTCGGAATCTTTAGGGCGCCTTCACGATACTTAGATACCAAAACTAATTTCTGCTCTTTGGCGGTAACATTATATAATGTGCTAAGACTTTAACGTGGAGGCGCGGTGGTAGAGTGGTAAGGGTTCCCAGGTTCGAATCCTGTTGATGAATGGGATTACAATTTTCGGAATCTTTAGGGCGCCTTCACGATACTTAGATACCAAAACTAATTTCTGCACTTTGGCGGTAACATTATATAATGTGCTAAGACTTTAACGTGGAGGCGCGGTGGTAGAGTGGTAAGGGTTCCCAGGTTCGAATCCTGTTGATGAATGGGATTACAATTTTCGGAATCTTTAGGGCGCCTTCACGATACTTAGATACCTAAAACTAATTTCTGCTCTTTGGCGGTAACATTATATAATGTGCTAAGACTTTAACGTGGAGGCGCGGTGGTAGAGTGGTAAGGGTTCCCAGGTTCGAATCCTGTTGATGAATGGGATTACAATTTTCGGAATCTTTAGGGCGCCTTCACGATACTTAGATACCAAAACTAATTTCTGCACTTTGGCGGTAACATTATATAATGTGCTAAGACTTTAACGTGGAGGCGCGGTGGTAAAGTGGTAAGGGTTCCCGGGTTCGAATCCTGTTGATGAATGGAATTTCAATTTTCGGAATCTTTAGGGCGCCTCTGAGTCCGCCCAGCTCTAAAGGGTGCCTGACATAAGGTTGGGGAAAGTAAAGGAGGTTGGTCGTTGTGCTGGCCACATGACACCCTCGCTAACCGTGGGCCACAGAATCAGATGACCTTTACATTATCTGCCTCATAGATCGCTAGGTCCGAAAGGGAAAACTTTTTTTTTTACTTTTAAAGTTTATGTGGAAGGATCATTAAGATAACATTGATATTTTTTTTTATTTAAAAGGACATAAAAGGCTTGTCTTCGAGTCCTAAGATTAATGTGCAATATTTCCCATGGCTACGCAGCCCCAACTGTGACCTACATTTTTGCCACATTCAGGACAAGCGTAAGCTTTGTTTAACAGGACATACATATTTCTAAAAACCTCCCTTCCTGTTACAGCTAAAGGGGATTTTAGTTGTGTCCATAATCCAGTTGAAAACGGGAAAAACTACTTTATCATGTACAACGAAGACTCGTCACCGAACTTTGTCGACACATTTCGTTTCGTTTGCGTTGTAAGTAAAATATTTACTTTTATTTTTAACTAGACATATGTTACCCGCGACCCGCGGGTCTTTATTTGCGCATTACTTTCGATATAGTCACTGAGAGTGTTATTGTAAACAATTAAACGAAATAATTATGTAATAAGTAAAGCGAATGTGTCAATGTAAAAATAGTGTGAATGAAGCTATCAAATCAAAATAGCTAATAGGCTTAATTAAATCCATTTTTTTTTTTCAAATTAAAACATTTGCTTGTAGGCCTACATATATTTGATTAAAATTTGAGATGAATAGACTTCATTTTGTATGTTCATGTGTATAAAGTATAAAGTAGATCTTGAGGTAGACGTAGATCTAAATCTACACTAATCTAGAGTTCTGTGCTGCGCATGCGTGAACTTTTTTTCATGAATGAATATAGGCCTATCTCAACACGGCTACGCAGCTTTAGCGAACAGCGAACGAATGTATTAAAAATGCTTTAGAAAAACAAATTTGAATGTTAATTTGATTAAAATATCAAATGAATGGACAATAATTAGTATGTTTATATGTTAAAGCATAAAACTATCTTTGCGAAAAGAAGTTTTATCATCTTAGAGTTCAGTAAGAGTTTTAGACCTAGGCCTAGGAATAGACTCAGACCTCAGAAGAGAGATGTGTTAATGTGTAACCATTTGGTAATGTCTAATGAAAGAATGTTCGCCAGGAAATCTGTAGATATCAGGAACTAATTTATGTAAAAAATGCTTTTGAATAATCTAGTGGATTGGATTTATATGTATGTTAAACTTAGCTAATGATCCTTTCACGTTATTTCTCTTTCGCTACGAAAATAAAATTAGGTTTGCGAAAATGGGTTTACCCGAAGTCGATACATTCTTATCTATTAAAAACGAAAAGAGCGATAGCTTTGTTAAATGAATGGGATTATAAAGTGAACAATTAAACGAAATTATATTTAGTACGCGATTCATGAATGAATATAGATCTAGGCCTATCTCAACTCGGCTTCGCAGCTTTCGTAGGCGAATGTAGCTTTAGAAAACCAAATTTGAATGTTTATTTGATCAAAATATGAAATGAATGGACTTTAATTAATATGTTTATGTGTTAAAGTATAAAACTATCTGTGCGAAGAGAAGTTTTATCATCTTAGAGTTGAATTAGAGTTTTAGATCTAGGGATGGGATTATAAAGTAAACAATTAAACGAATTAATATTTAGTACGCGATTCATTACAGTATTGTCTAATGAAAGAATGTTCGTCAGGAAATCTGTAATCACAGATATAAGGAACTAATTAATGTAAAAAATGCTTTTGAAACACAAAATTGAAGGTTAATTTTATTATATAATGAAATCAATGGATCTTCTTTTGTCTTTTCATGTGTCAAAGTAAAAAACTATCTGCGCAAAGTGTATTTCTTAAAATTAGATCTAGGTCTAAATCCTTTCTATCTTTTCTCATGTCAACATTGTAGACATGGCCTAGATCCATAAAATACTATAGCTGTAATAGAGTCGGACAACTTTATTTTTTTTTTGAGGGTCTTAAGTTTGTTTTAGGGCTACAATACATACACTACGGTCTAAGTTAGTACCCTAGGAACATTCCTGCCTAGTTTCATCAAGATTGGTCAAGCGGTTTTGATGTCTATAAGTAACATACATCCATACATACATACATACACCACACATTCTACTTTATAATATAGATTAATTATATATATGCTAGCCAGATATGACCTGCAACCTTTGGGCCTTACTTTTGGTTTTACTGGTCAACTGGTTTGAATTAAGATCTATGTTAAACATGGAGAATGTTCCCTTCACATTTTTTTTTATTTTGCCACGGAAATGAAAGTAGAGTGTGAAAACGGGTTTACCCGTTCAGTCGAGATATTTATATCAAATATAAAATAATGTGAAAACGGGTTTACCGGGAACACAGTTTGGGAAACACTGATCTAGATTATTGTGATTATTGTCGCCCGTTGCACAAAGAATTGATTCATGTGTTGTCAACTATTGTGCAAAGTTTTAACTTGATGCCTTTCCAAAATACACACGATTCTTAAAGACAACCTGCACCCATTAAAGCACTGTTACATAAGATCTGAACGAAATGATCGTCTCCTTTCTATTAGGACTAAAACAGAAAGATGTAAAAATTCCTTTATCCCACTTTCGGTCACTTTTGCAAGGTCATATGTCGCCATCGAGAAGTTTAATTCATAAAGCACTGGTTCTGAGTGTGTATGTGTTTAGTGTGTGAATGTTGTTAGTATATTTGCATCTATATAAAATTTATCTTATCTTATCTTATTATTTTTTTTTTAATTAAGTATTTTGATATTTTGCTTTTTATTTAGGTCTATTCGGCAGATGTTAATGAAATCAATTTGACGGTAACCCCACAAGTTTGCCATGGAAAAGATTCGTCAATAGTGCAGTACATTACAGGCGCCCTTATAGGTCAGAGGTTATATAATGAACCTTTTTGTGTAGTCTGTCCGTCCGTCCCGTTTAAAACTCGTAAACTAGAAAAGACAGTGAAAATCCGACATCATAATATTTTAGACCATTTAAAGTTCTGATGCAACGGCTACTTTTTGTCTTCACTTTTCTGAAAGCAAAAAATTAATAATTTTTAAAATCAACTATGCAAGCAGTTTTTTCTAAAAAATACACAATTTTTACAACTATTCACTATTAATAGTAACAAACACGGGAGGCTATCTAGTAAGGGAGATGATAATTTCCCATATTTTAACACATTTATTTTTTTCACAATTGAATTGCTAAGTTAAGTAAGTTCTGTCATACAAACTACTACATTTACACAAAAAATATGTTAACTATTTTTAGCGGCCCCCGTAAGGGGAAAAAGCCGCTATTAGGTTTGTGCAAAATGTCCGTCTGTCCGTCTGTCCGTCTGTCCGTCTGTCCGTCTGTCACACTCAGATCTCGAAAACTAGAAGAGATATGAAAAATATTATTTCATCATTAAATCCGGCTTGAAAAGTTTAGGTGCAACGGCTACTTTTGGTTTTCTAAAAGCAAACCGTTTAATTTATAAAATTAATTATGCAAGCGATTTTTTCATAAAAATACACCAATTCTAAAACAATTACGTAAATGTAAGGGAGGCAATGTTACAATATGCTAACAAAGATGAACAATTTTTGTGTATTTTCAGTATCACTAAGTCAAATATATTTTTAAAATGTACAGGAAATGTTTACAACAAATACAAATAATAGTTAAAGACGTTTTTTCTGGTCAACTAGCTGCTAAAATTAAAAGAAAACATTTCTGTTTGTTTATAAAGGCTAATAATGAACTTTGTATGTAAATATCACGCACATTTTTTAAATGGACTTTTTATGCAGCGATTTTCGTGCAGTAGCGTAACGTCGCAACATGATCAGGTGCTGAACCAATTCCTTAAACTTTTTTTAAAAATCAGATTTTATTTATTTTTTGTTTAGTGCCCCCATCCGAATAAAAGAAGCTTATTTTTGTGCGTTTTGTCTGTTGGTCGGTCTGTCCGTCACGATTAGATTTAAAAAACTAGAACTCTAAAAGCTATTGAAAATCTGATTTACCCTTTAATGTTCCTCCCATAACATCTCAATAGTTTTAAGTATCTAAAATTGATTGTTCCGGATTTTTTTGTGCAAAACTAATCAACGCCAACAAATGTTTATTTGCTCTTCTAACTCATATTACATTCAATTTCCATGCTTAAACGTTGCAAAAACACATTATCAATAATATGTTGTTCCGTTTTTTATGTAAATAGCATATTAATGCTAAATCATAATCTCTATACTGACTTATATTTCATTAAGTGTAAAAATGTTCCGGATATTGTTTTATAGAACATGAATTATGCCTAATGATTGTTTGAAATCGCATAAGGCTTTTAAAAAAAGTAATTTACTTGAATTGATTACTAAAAATTACTTTTTAGACATTTAATTTTCTTGTAAAACAAACATAACATAGAAGTTTTGTAATCGATAAAGAAAGTTCCGGATTTTGTTTCTTACAAATCGTCGCCAGAAATTTCCGAATTTATTTAAAAATCTACTAACGCCAAATAATTGTTTGAACTCCCTCTTCTAATTAATAAACAAATAATCTTCTCATTTACGAAATAATGTTTTTACGGATTTTTATGAAAAATATTTTAACTCACTACTCTCTTACAGTACATTTAACTTTCTACCTAAAACACTAAAAAATCTAATTATCGTTAATATTATGTTCCGATTTTTAAGGAAAACAGAATCCAAACACCAAAGTAAGGTATGAAAATCTCTCCACGTGGCTGTAGTACATCTAATTTTTATACGAGACCATCCAAAAAATTTAATTAACGGTATTACATTTATCTGAAATTCTCTTTTTCTTTTACTATTTATACAAACATCCGGAACAATATATTATATAAACTTTTCAATTGTGTTCATACCTAAAAATTATTGCGATGTTTTGAAACGTAAAATAAAGGTTAATCAATTTTTAATAACTTTTAGTTGTTTTTTTTATATCAAGATAACGGACAGACCGACTGACAGACAAAACGCAAAAACAATGTGGCTTTGATCCTTTTTAAATAATATCTATTAGAACTCAGTGCACCAATGTCTATGAACCCTCGTTAAATATCTCGTGTAAATAAAGACATTTTTTTTTATGATACCGGTACTAGCCTATTGTGAGGTAATGGAATTTTTTTTCTTTGACGTCATATGAATGGACTCTTTAAATGTAATGTTAAAAGAACGCACTCGGTGCACCAATGTCTATTAACCCTCGAAAAAATTGCTTGTATTAATGAAAACATATTTTAGTCTAACTAAGCCGTGTGACGTAGTGTTTTTTTTCCTTTGACGTCACATGGAATGAAATCTTTAAATGAAATGCTAAAAGAACGCACTCGGTGCACCAATGTCTATGAACACTTGAGAAATGGCTCGTGTTGATAAAGGTGATTTTTAGTCTAGCTAGGCCTTGTGACGTAGTGTTTTTTTTTTCCTTTGACGTCATATGGAATGAATTCTGTAAATGAAATGCTAAAAGAACGCACTCGGTGCACCAATGTCTATGAACACTCGATAAAAGGCTCGTAATGATGAAGGCGATTTTTATTCTAGCTAGGCCGTGTGACGTAGTGTTTTTTTTCCTTTGACGTCATATGGAATGAATTCTTTAAATGAAATGCTTAAAGAACGCACTCGGTGCACCAAAGTCTATGAACACTCGATAAATGGCTCTTATAGATGAAGGCGATTTTTAGTCTAGCTAGGCCGTGTGACGTAGTGTTTTTTTTTCCCTCTGACGTTATATGGAATTAATTCTTCAAATGAAATGAAAAAAGAACTCGGTATAGTAATGTTTATTAAGCCTCGTTATGTGACTCGCGTTTAAAAAAGGAATGATATCTTGATTTAGATCTAATCTAGATTTTTTAAACTAGATCTAGATTTTTATTACAGTATATCTAGATCTGGATTTATATTCTAATTAAAATTATTTTAGAGTCTAGATCTAGAATTTCTAGATCTAGTTTAGACTAAAATAGACTAGATTAAGATGTAGAATTTCAATTTCTAAACTTAAAGTGTAAAAAAAATGTGTAGATTTTCATTTCCAAACGTTTTGATCAATATTGTAATGTTTTAATATACTAAAACTAATCTACTATTTTTTTATTAAATTTAAATTTAAATTTACGGCAAATGAATCTTTGAAACATTATTACTTTTGACCATCGGATGGCTGCCTGGTCGTGCGGTTTGCGCGCTGGACTGTCGTTCAGATTTATGGATGGCCCAGGGTTCAAACCCTGCCCGCTCCCATCCCCCGTCGTCCTGCGGGAGGTTTGGACTAGGAAGTAATTATCTTCAACTCTGAAGGAACATCCGAAACGTGTAAAACATTTTACATCAAAATTAAATCACCTCTTGAATATTATTTGCGAATATGCAGATCCGACAGGGATCCGACTTCGACGGGGGCCGCCTCTGAGTTTGTGTAACACAAACTCTCTTTGTAATCTTGTTTAAAAATGTATTTAATATACATATAAGTGAAACATAATTTAAAACAACATTTAATAAATAGTTTTTCATACTATCGTGTGAACTGCACATCAAAACAACAACAGTGTTATGTTTATCTGATGCAGAAATTTTAAAATAATTTTCTGTTACTATATATTATTATTTTTTACGAAATGTTTAGTTTTTGAGGCTTTGAATAAGAGATTGACCATTTACAAAACAATTAGATCACTTAGAATATTAGAGAATCATTAGTTACGCCGGGTTCACATATAACCTCATCATCACTTTCCCCTATCCCTTTGTCTGCTGGAGCGTTGGGGCACCACACAAGATCAACCTTCTTTCTCCCATTCTTCTCTCTCATTTGCCTTTGATAGAATTTCATTCTGATGTTCTTTCTGAAAATATTAAAACCTTTTTTTTTTTACCTGCCTGGGTGGACCACTTCGGGGGCCGATTTTGAGTTTGTGTTCCTACACAAACTGTCTTTGTAACCTTGTATTATTTTAGGATGGGAAAAGCTGCTATTGGTTTTGTGTTGAGTAAGATACACCGTGCTAAGGTTTGTCTGAGCAATTATCATAATGTTTTCTTTATCATATTTTTTTAAAATTTTATTTTATTTCTACAGGACAAGAGCAGGTGAATTTAATAATACAAGGTGAGCATACTAATAAAGGAAACAAAAACACTAAAAAAAATATGACTTTAAGAAAACTTATCAAAGGGAAAGAACTGCTTATCACTGCAATATATCTAAAAATGACAGTGTTTATCTCCATTTAATGCTGTATAATACAAACGTGGGCGCGAAGGCTGAGTGGTCAAGCGCTTGGCTTCCAAACTGGAGGTGCTGGTTTTGAATCCTTGTGAAGACTGTGATTTGTTTTCGGGATCTTTTGGGTGCCTCTGAATGCACCCAACTGTTATGTTTACCTGACCTAAGTTGGGGAAAATAAATGCGCATGGTCGTTGTGCTGGCCGCATGACAAGCTGCTCGTTAACCGTCGGACATAGAAACAGATGACCTTGACCTTAACATCATCTGCGCCGTGAATAGGAAGGTCTGAAAGGGAAATTTTACTTTTACTTTTTAATTGAAAAGCTAATTGGTTAATTTTGTGATTGATTCGTGTATGGTCATAAACTATAAATAAGTAACGCAAAATTTCAACTTGATACGTGGATGGGAAATAGAAGGGAGAATACACTAAATGTATAATAAAGGGATTAAATCCATATATTCACCCACATCTCTTATTCAGTAGCATTTATTCCCCTTATTTCGATATCAAACAAAAAAAGCCGTAGTTAGTTAATTTTTTTTTGATTGATTCATGTCTTGTCAGGTATAATGTATAATTGTACAAAGTTTCAACTTGAATCGAGAAAGGAAATGGGAAAAAAAAATGCTCAAACTTTTTACTAGACAGACAGACAGAGTGATTTAATATAAGCTTTGTAAATAATAGTTGATTATTACAATCTAATATACATGAAAGCTGAATTTTAAAGTGCAAGATTTATTTTTATTCAATGTTCAGAATACGGAACTACTGATAAACGAAATAGTTTAACTCTTTCTCTCCGTAATTATTGTCCACGTTCCAAAGGAATTGTTCATTTGGCTGATTTGTATTTCACTATCCTTTTGCGATTAAACTTTAATAACTTTTCTGTTTGTGATCAGAAAATGTTATATTTGGTATAGAATTAAAGAGGATTGCATGCTCGTTTTACACAATGCCAATTTAAGTTGATAAAACCAAAACATTGATATAATTTAATGGGGTCAAATCGACGTTGGTATCGTGAAATAGGAGAGAAAAAGCTAATATACCTAAATAAAAATTTCGTGCGTTTTTTTTTTTCAGCATTTATAATCACATTTCCAGTGGCGTAGTTAGGGTGGGGAGGAGGAGGAGAATATGAAAATCCCCCCGGGAACCCACTTGAGGGGGGGGCACCAAATGAGTGTTTTTTTACATTAAATATCAAATATTACGAAAACTTCACGGGCCCCCCAAAAGATCAAGCCCCCCAGGCCACCAAATGATGGGAAATTTTTAGCTACGCCCCTGCACATTTCTTTTGTGTAGTATAATGTATTTAAAAAAGCCAATTAGTTAATTAACTATTTGTAATAAGTTATATTGTTTGGTACCTTGATATCGTACTTGACAGATGTAGTGGTATAAGTTGAATTAATCCCATTAAATACTTTTGAACCATTAGTGAACATTTTGTGTTGCTTTAAAAACATTCAACATGTAAACATTCACCAAGATACTCTTTTCTTCCCTCCTCCTTTCCCAACTGGTCCAGACAACAAGGCATGATCATAGCGCATTGAGACAGCTAAAAGCAGTTGGTAAAAATATTTCTAATCGCACAAATTCATTATGTCCAGGTCTGTTACAGGCATAGTTACATGACTGATTCAAACTAATTGATACAACTACACATATTAAAGCTTATGTTTTTAAAAGTATTTTTTACGTTTTTCTTGCTTAGCATTTTATAGTCAAATTGGTAGTCTCTTTAGTGTAGTATAAATTTTAAAATGTCTTTTTAATGTAGAAGGCAACAGAGATAATTAAATTTGGGGTCTTTGACATTGCCTATTGTGTCTGTTTATTTCAAAACCTCTCACTGTCTTGTTTCATTTTTATGTAACTCTTCAGCTTTCACTACATCACCATCACAAAGTTAACGGCATAATTAAAATTGATAGTGTAAAGAAAGATTAAAGTGATTGACGTTATCTTTTATAGTATTCAACGCGCATTAGACTCGGAATGCTATGTTTCGTGTTTTGCTTTGGATTTGATGACATGCCATGCCTCACGCAGGGCACTCCGACATTATGAAGGGCAGGAGACTAGCAACACGACAGTCCAGAGCGCATGCCACACAACCATCATCATCATTATCTTTCCTTTGCGATCCTTATGGAACATAGGGCCTCAGTAAAAACACGCCATTCTCCACAGTCTCTTGCTAGTTTTTTAATGACTTCCCAGCTCTTTCCTGTCCTCTCGGCTTCATCTAGTACACTGCGTCGCCACGTTTGTTTTGGTCTTTCTCTACGTCTAGTACCCTGGGGGTTCCACTTCCCAGCTCTTTCCTGTCCTCTCGGCTTCATCTGGTCACTGCTTCGCCACGTTTTTTTTGGTCTTTCTCTACGTCTAGTACCCTGGGGGTTCCACTCTAAGGCCTGCCTAGCTCTGTTGTTGGTATTTTTTCTCCACTTCTGCTCTAAGATCTGCACCTCTAATTTTTTCTGCCCATTCATCTCCCACAGTTTGGTGTTTTCTATATTGTCGTACCAGTGTATTTTTAACATATTTCTCAGACATCTGTTGATGAGGGTCTATACTTTTATTTTGTTGTTGCTTCAGCTGTTCTCCATGTTTCAGAACCAGTAGGACCGCCTTGACATTAGAGTTAAAGATTCTTATTTTTGTCTTGTTAGAATTATGAGGAGATTTCCAGATTTTTTTCTAGGTGTGTAAATGTCTGACGCGATAGATTTATAAGACGTTTAATGTCTTCATCTGTTCCACCTGATACACTGACTACACTCCCAAGATATATAAAATTATCTATTTGGTCAATGGTCTGAGAATACAGTTCTATGTGTTCAATTTGAAATACCGCACCACCAGGCAGCGTTGAAATACCATATTATTATTTTTTTAAATATCTATACTTTCACTTTTATCAAAATTTTTTTTTATTTGCAAAGAAAACGAAGATGCGGAACAGCTTTTTAAGTACACATTTGCGGCGGCGACAGCCTCTGTGATGTTGATCGCCTGTTTAGTCATCTTCTCCATGAGGAAAAAAAAGGTGCACCACGTCAGTGGCAGCGACGGCGACGACATCAGTGACCACATCATAGAGCAGTTATACCTCGCGGAGATCAAACTGAGAAAATTCTCCGAAGGATTGGGTGATGAAGGAGAAGAAGGAGAACAAGAAGAAGAAGAAGAAGATGACGATGATGATGATGATGAGGATGAGGATGATGACGATGAATCTGACGACGATGATTTAGCATACAAATCAGTTACAGGCAATTCATTTCTTTAAATTTACTTTTATTTAGAAATCAAGTCTGTTAAATATTTGTTTGTGAGTTATGAGTTTTAAGTTGTACTTCTATCAGACAACTGTTGTTTTTGTTTTACAATAATCGTGGCTGATTTGGAAATCGCTTGGCTTACGAACCTAAGGTCCTGGGTTCGAATCACAGTGAAGACTGAGATTTTGTAATTTCGGGATTTTTCGGTTGCTCCTGAGTCTACCCAGCTCTAATGAGTAACTAACTTTAGTTGGGGAAATCTAATAACGAGGGTGTCACGTGGCTAGCTCATCTTCAATCTGACCATATATTCACTCATCGTTTTTAGTTTACCAATATAGGTGACAGGCGCGGTGGCTGTGTAGTTAGGCACTTGGCTGGCAAAAGGGAGTTGTCATGCGCCGCTCATTGTTAGAGACTAGACCAGTAATGCCCAAAATACGGCCCGCGGGCCAGATCCGGCCTGCGAGGTGGTTCCATCCGGCCCGCCGAAATGTTGGCAGGAAGAGTAGACACCCTCCTTCAAAAAAAAAAAAGGTTGACTTATGTATCTTTACCTACGTTAGGGCCCTCAATTGCTCTTTAATTGATTGGTACCATGACCTTTAACATTAGTGTGTTTGTGATATGAGAATCTACACACAAAAAAAAAAAACTTAACGTTTTTTTTGTGTGGAGCATGACCATAAGCCAACATATTTGACTTGTAAAGAAAGTGTGGCTATTTAAAAACAAGAACAACATCTAAACGTCATTATGAAACAAACATGACGACAATCTTGGTTTGAGCCGCCAATAAAGGATTGTTAAACTACGCCTATAGATTGGATCGATAGGAATATTTACCAAAAAAGCGACAAGAAAATGAGTCAGTAGTAAAGCTAGCTACAATGTTGCTCTATTTTAAGTGGAGAATTTAAGACGTTTTCTGAAGCGTGAAATAAATTCGCTTCAGATAGCAAATTCCTAAATGTAAGTACTAGATTCACGGGTTTCTAATCAATTAGTTACAAATTTCAGGTAAATTTCATTTCATTTTTATTTTTACCTTTTTGTTCATGTGGTCCACGCACGAGTGTCAGAAATTATAATGGCCCGCAGGTCGAATTGGGTTGGACACCACTGGACTAGACTGATCATTATGTTGATAATAGGCTGAAGAGAACGGAGTTCCGCCCAAGTCTAGAACTTGTGAAGAGGCTGTGCTTAAGACAGACGTTGTTTTATGTATTTCTGATGTCCCCATGTACATCTGTATCAACATCTATATCAACATCTATATCAACATCTATATCAACATCTATACCAACATCTATATCAACATCTATATCAACATCTATATCAACATCTATATCAACATCTATACCAACATCTATACCAACATCTATATCAACATCTATACCAACATCTATATCAACATCTATATCAACATCTATACCAACATCTATATCAACATCTATATCAACATCTATATCAACATCTATACCAACATCTATATCAACATCTATATCAACATCTATACCAACATCTATATCAACATCTATATCAACATCTATATCAACATCTATACCAACATCTATATCAACATCTATATCAACATCTATATTAACATCTATATCAACATCTATATCAACATCTATACCAACATCTATATCAACATCTATATCAACATCTATACCAACATCTATATCAACATCTATATCAACATCTATATCAACATCTATACCAACATCTATATCAACATCTATATCAACATCTATATTAACATCTATATCAACATCTATATCAACATCTATACCAACATCTATATCAACATCTATACCAACATCTATATCAACATCTATATCAACATCTATACCAACATCTATATCAACATCTATACCAACATCTATATCAACATCTATATCAACATCTATACCAACATCTATATCAACATCTATATCAACATCTATATCAACATCTATATCAACATCTATACCAACATCTATATCAACATCTATATCAACATCTATACCAACATCTATATCAACATCTATACCAACATCTATATCAACATCTATATCAACATCTATACCAACATCTATATCAACATCTATATCAACATCTATATCAACATCTATATCAACATCTATACCAACATCTATATCAACATCTATATCAACATCTATACCAACATCTATATCAACATCTATATCAACATCTATATCAACATCTATATCAACATCTATACCAACATCTATATCAACATCTATATCAACATCTATATCAACATCTATATCAACATCTATATCAACATCTATATCAACATCTATACCAACATCTATATCAACATCTATATCAACATCTATATCAACATCTATATCAACATCTATATCAACATCTATATCAACATCTATATCAACATCTATATCAACATCTATATCAACAACCATATCGTTGATTCGCCTCCCTTATTCAAGACTATTTGACCAAATCTTGATAAAACTTGGTATGAATGTTCCAGAAAATAAAGGCGTAGAGTATGTTTAATGTCACTCCCACAACCGAAGGGCCATAAAATGGAACAAAAAGAACTTAATTGTATCTATATTTAAGAAAAAATTTTTTTTATAAATCGGGTAATCCCGTTTTCATAGTATTTTAAATGTGATATGAATAAGTCGGCTTAACGGGTAAACCCATTTTAACACTCCACTTATATTTTCGTGGCAAAATAAAAAAAACAATTTTAAAAAACGTGGAAGGAACACTCTCCATGTTTGACATAGATCTAAATCCAATCCAATAGATCGTAATACTTAAACTTAGGCCTGCGGGCCATATCTGGCTAGTATACATATAAACATATATTGTACATCAAAAAGTGTAAAGTTTTCACTTTAATATTTCTTGCATATTTTTTTTTACACAGATCTGAAATCTGGGAGCACACATTCTGTATAGAATCCGAGGACATATTAAAGAGAAATGTGTTCGTAACAAAAGAATAGTTCCTTCAATTGTGAACTTTGTTTCGATTTTAATTAACCAATCTCAAGACTTGGCTTGGCTTGGCTACCTATGAAGTGGGCTCGAGGTTCGACACCAGACTCGGGCAGAGTTGTGTTTACTGAGCGCCTAAAGGCAGCACGGAAAAACCTTCTCCCAGATACCCCCTGTCCCCCACTGGTCCACAAATGAGATTGGACCGTAGCGCTCTGAGCATGCCATAAGCAAGAAAGTAGCGCTATATAAAAGCTCAGCTATAATAAATTATGACATCAGGAACATCTTAAGGGAAATAGTTGCTGATTGTGCAAGCAAGGCGATAATTAAATAATATTGAAAGAAATTAAAAACCGAGGCATTTTTTTCAAGGAATATCTGCAAGAAATATAATTCAATATGAAATCTTAGAACACGATTTCAAACAGAGGATGAGATTTTAGAATAATAAAAGAAAAGCAGTGTTTCCCAAATTGTGTTCCGCGGAACACTAGGGTTACGTGAAGCCTAAATAGGTGTTTCTCAAACTACTGGAATAATTAATTAGTAGGCCATAATGTAAATTAATGCCCCTTAAAAAAAAATCAAAGTGTTCTCAGAATGTGTTCCGCTAAATACTCAGAATGTGCGAAGTGTTCCGTTAAAGAAAAGTTTGGGAATCACTGAATAAATGAATTGTGTGACAAGTGCAGAGTGTATGAGATGGTATTGGCGTATATGTTGTCTAGGGTGTTATCTTATAAGACTACAGACGTTACTTCAAAAAAAAAAGAAGATAATTTAATCATGCATGTTAATCAATGACTTAAACCCTGCTAAGTCTTTGGTTTCCCTGACTGATTCAGTCAACCCTTCTCTAATGGCAATAGGGAAGAAGGAGCACTTGTAATAATGTGTCCTAGCACATAGTATAAGAAATGTGTGTCTATCTTTGTGTCTTTCTGAGTATCTTATTAGGTTTCGTTTTTCTATTAGTTTTAAAAGACTGCAGTTGCACACAAAAATTACGCACAGGCAAAGGGTTAATCGATGGGCAAGCAACAAAGAGCTAATTATAGTTCACAATCAATTTATTTACTAATTGTTATTAAAGAGACTAGGAGATTGAAGTAGATTTACAATGGAACGTAAGTCTATGAACGGAAAATTTAGAGCTAGGCATTAGTCATCAATAGTGTCATTTAGTCTAGATCAGCGGTTCTCAACCTTTTATGCTCGGCGACCCCTTTTTACAATCCCCCACTCTGCCGCGACCCCCCCCCCCCCCCCGCATACACATACAGCAATAGAAGAGTAGACAAAAACAATCCATTTTTTCAATGGTCTCAGGCGACCCCTGGAAAATCGTCAATCGATCCCCAAGGGGGTCGCGACCCACAGGTTGAGAACTCCTGGGCTAGATGCTTAACTTTGGTCCTAGAGCCGGCCAGTGCTAGTTGGAGACTGGCTTGGCTGTTTGATGAGACTGACTACTCGTTGGGCTTGTGGGCTTCATGGACTGTGGATGACAAAATAATTAATAGAGTTAATAGAACATATATATGCTGAGACTCCTGAGTGATTTTTGTAAGTGGGTAGAAGACGTACGAATAGAACCAATTTTTTTTTCAAACTCTTCGGCTTAAAATATCAAGAAATTATTTAACTAGATTTTTTTTTCCTTCCTAAATAACTTGGAAATAGCAGACGTGAACTTAATGCCTTTTATCAGAGGTACAGAAGTTAAACTCCGCCATAGGACGGCTGAGAAAGAAGGAGGTTGGCCGTAGGACTAGCTACCCTACCCTGTAGAAAAAACACAAGCTACAGAAACACCAAACAGCGAATCAATTGAAGTCAAGAAAATCCAGTTGGAAGGTTTATATGCAAGACGTGGGGGCGGTTGGAGACACTCGCCCAGATTAGGAGATGTCTGGAGAAAGCTGTTGGTGTCCTATGCCCCAGAATCGACCACAGGTAGAGATATAAGCTAATTTATTTTAAGTGGAAGACAAAGGTGCCAGCAGCCACGCAGATTAAAGAAAGCGACCTAATTAGGGTATGGCCAACATTAAATGATACTTAATAAGTGGTTTAACCGTTGCATCGACTCAATGGAAGAAATGAGTTAAGTCGAACACATAGAATGAATGAGACAATGATATTTAAAGACTAAAAAACAAACGAACTTTAGGAAATCATTAACAATGAAGAACATCTGTCTCCACATACATAATTACTTACTTAGATCCTCCAGCGCCGTATTGTGCTCTAGACGGTGAGAAGTCTCCAAAGTGATCGGTAGCCTCTCAAGAAGGCAAGGCGCCATGTTATTGGAGGAATCCCCAGCTTGCGTTCTCAGTGTTTCGGCTTCCATGTTACAGCTATCCTAGAGACCTGCCATGTAGTTCAGGAAAACCTTCTACAACACTTAGTCACAACCTCAAAAAGTGTTCCAGCCTCCGTTTCTCAAAGTATGTCTCAGGTGGTTGCCTGATCTCTGTAAGTGAATTTAAAATGCATAGCTGCTAAGTAACATTTATTTCATTTTAAATACTTGTAAAATGACTTTATAGCCCCCCACCCCCTTTCCCCCCCCCCAAAAAAAAATCAGTTTTTTTTTTTGTCTTTTATTACTGGACACCATGTAATTGTCAATGTTTTATTTTACTGTAAAACCATTAAAATTCCTATTATATATAAAATGTTTTCTTTTTATGTTTATTTACAACATTAACATTAACGTTAACGTTTTCTTGAACCTTGGGTGTTGTGACTGAGCTCATAAGTTCCTTTACCTAGAGTTTTATTTCAAATAGACCGGCAATAATCCTTTATTTAAAAAAAAAAAATCAAAGCTAATGTGGGGGAAGAACTCCGCACTTACAACTATGTCTCTCAATAATGTAGAAGTTATTTCCCTCATTTGATAAAACAAATAATCAAAAATTAATTATCTATAATTAATTGACCGATTGGTTAATTTTTAATTAATTTATGTTTTGTTCAATTCAATAAATAATTATTTGAAGTTTCAACTTAATCCAAGAATGGATGTAAGACAAATAAAGTGTTTAATTAGCTAAGGGGATGAAACTCTACATACTAAGCCGTAACACTGAATACTGAAGAATTAATTTCCCTTTTTGGTATGAAACAAAAAAAATACGAATAAATAGTTATCTAATTGGTATTTTTTTTTATTGTTTCATATCTTGCCTATGCCAATGCATGATTGTGCGAAGTTTCAACTTGATCCGAGAATGGGTGTGGAAGAAATAACGTGTGCACACTTTTTATCAGACAGACAGAGTTGATATAGGCTTTGCAAAGAAACATGACCATTCGATGTCGTCTGCTATGATCTTTGGTATTTTTAATCATCCGATTTAGGGTGAAACAAAAAATAAAAGGTTTTAAAGCAGGACGGCGTATCAGAGGTACCTTCCCGTAAGCGCTTTAAAGATCAACTCGGGCGCCGTTTCGCCCTCACTGGCGTAAAGTAGCTGGAAGCAGATGGCTTCTGAAAGAAAAAAGTTGTAGAGAGATCTTATAAATGCCTCGGGGCACACCTTTTGAGACCTCAGTGAAAAACCCTTGTTGAAGTGCAGAAAATGAAAGAGAAGACTTAACCAGATCCCTTGAGGACAACGGCCTTGCCTGCAAGATTGCGGAAAAATATGCAGGTCGGAACTGGGTTTGCGTAGCCATGTTAAACACTGCACTCATCCTTAGTCTTTGGGCTCGAAGTCATTGCCATTATTATTATTATGAAAACAATTAATCTGTGTTACAAGTGATAGAGAATAGAGGCTACAGAAACAGAATTATTTACCTCTTAGAATACATAGCTAATTAACATTTACTATAGCCTGTCTACCAGATACACCACATATCTATCTATTTATAATTATCATCTATAGATATAATACCTAAAAAGGGGGAAAATACGCACAACAAAGGATAAAATTTGAAGAATAGATTTGTTTTATACACAAAGTAATAATCTCGAGTTATCCTTCCCTAAAATAAAAACTTATCCATTCATCTATCCCAGTGGCGCTATAACTCACTGACGGATGTGGCCTGCTTCAAAACATCGCTCCTTTCAGATCTCTCCTGAGCCTTTCTTCTCCATGCCTGGACCCTGTAGCTGTTGTAGATGTGAAACAAACAAAAAACGGAACAAGAACAATAACCGCCCCATCAGATACTTGCCCTTGTTTATAAAGTATTAACATAGGTAATTAAAAAAACAACACATGTACAAAGTCTGCTCCGGACATAAACAAATAGCAGAACAGCAAGGCTGCTTTGATGTGACAATGGCGTTGTAAACAACAGACAAATATTGATTCCATTAGTTCCCAACAATTTCACAAGTAAAAAGTGAGACCTGCACACGTACTATGGTGATTATAAAATAGAACTATGACCGAGCCTATTCATTATAGAATGCCTGAACACTAAACTGCGACGTCACAATCTTTGGGCAGTGAAGACCTATAGCTTTTTGCCACCTTAGGCAGACCCTACTACCATTCCAGCCCAACATAACCATCAACCTGTACGGCAGTGCTGAACAACTGAAGAAAACAGCACACTATTTTTCCTTGGCACAGTCTGCAAAAGAGCTGACAGCTCAGCAGAAAAAAAACAACTGGCTAGTGCCTACAGGTTGTGTGTTTAGTGTTCAGGCCTTCTTTACTGATTGGTCTCGCTTTGACTCAGTTCCACATGACTGTCTACTAAAAACCGTAGACATTCACACAATCAAATAAAAAGAAACAAAAGAAAAAAACAAAGTTACAATGACAGTTTGTGTGGAAACACGAACTCAAAAGACATATGACAGAGAAGAATGGAGTAAGAAGGTTGACAGATCTTGTGTGGTGCCCCATCTTTACAGCAGATTAAAGGATAGGTGAAAGTAAATGTGAAGTTAAATAAGAACCTGGCCTAACTAATGTCTAATTAAGAATATCTAATTGATATCATTGTTTTGTAAAGGGTCAATCTCTTATTCAAATCCTCAAAAAAAAAAATAATAATAATAAAAGATTTCAGTAAAAAAATAAAAATTCCTTTAGTTGAGTGTTTTATATGCGTGGTGAAATAATGCACTCCACGCGACAATATGAAAACCTACTTATTAATTGTTGTTTTAAATATGTCCAACTTATATGCATACTAAATAGATTTTCTCTCTTAAAAAAGTAAACATTATTTTGGGGCAAATGTAATAGTTGGTAGGATGGAGCTTACATAACGTAGCAATACAATTATAAAAAAAAAATAATTTTTTAACAAAAAGTCTAAAACCATTTGCATAAATGTGCTAAAAATATGGCAAATGGTGTTCTCCCTTATTAAAGTGCATTCCGTGTTTGTTACTATTAATAGTGAATAGTTGTAAAAGTGGTGTGTTTTTTTTTTTTTCAAAGACATTACTGTTAGAGATGGAGTGACCTCTCCATTGCTGTGTGAAAGCCTGCCCACACGTCAGCACACGCCTCTCTTCCATACTGACCGGGTCCAAAGGGATGGCGAGCCATCACAATTTGGGGACAGGTGGCTACAGGAGTTTGCCAGAGAGCAGTAGTCTTACTACTGTCCCCCCGCCTGCGGGGCTCCAGGACCGGATTTTCTGTTAGGGTTTACTCCCTTAGCCTTAGACCTTACAGGGACACACACACAAGGCAGTGCGGCTATTGACCTATAGCTAAGGGTTTGGTTTGTGGGCAACATGGCGTGTCCGCACGCCGACGGGCCATGCCTGCCTCACATCTTGGGACCAAACCTCCTCCGAGACCCTTGCAGTTTAGCCTGAGGCTTCGCAGCCTCAGTTTCCATCTGCCACCACGAGGAGGTACTGCATAGGACTTGCTGTGGAGAGGCTATGTACTGGCAAGAGAGACTTACAAAATTGCTCCCCTTTCACAGATGCTAGCCAGCGGTGGCAACAAGTTAATCTACCACACTAGACGCTTCACATAGCCATTGGGCAGTGGTGTATTTTTATGAAAAAACTACTTGCATAAGTGATTTTAAAAATTAGAATTTTCACTTTTAGAAAAGAAAAAAGTAGCCGTTGCATCAGAACTTGAATGGACTAAAATATTATGATGTAGGATTTTCACTATCTTTACTAGTTTACGAGATCTAAACGGGACGGACAGACGGACAGACATTTCATACAAAACTAATAGCGTCTTTTCCACTTTTGGGGGCCGCTAAAAAACAGACTTCTGGAGACGTGTATCAGCAGTTGGGAGATCAATTTACACATTAATGGTGACACATTGGGTTCTGTCTTTATAAGAATGGATATGTACCAAGGTGACTCTATTATCTCCTCTCTGGTTTGGCCTTGCTATCAATGCTTTAACCAAACTCCTCCATAGAACCAGGTATGGTTTTAGGGTTGACACCAATAATGGACAAACAAATTATCTCATCTATTATACATGTAAAGTAACAAAAGTTACCCTTTCAGACCTGGCGATCTACATAGCAGATGATGTAAAGGTGACCTGTTTCTATGGCACACGCTTAACTACGGTGTCATGTGGCCAGCACAACGACAGACCTCCTTTACTTTTTCCCCAACTAATGTCAGGTACCCATTAGAGTTGGGTGGATTCAGTGGCGCATTAAAAAAAAATCCCGAAATTCAAAATCCCAGTCTTCATCGGGATTAGAACCCAGGACCCAGATTCGAAAGCCAGGGGGTTAACCACTCGCCGCCCTATTATTATATATAGACGATCTAAAATTATACGCTGAAATAGACAAAAAAATCTACATTTCTTAATCTTTAAAACGGTAAAAGTATTCGCGATGATATTCTCATGTAGTTAGGCTCAGATAAGTGTAATTTTTACTTTAATCTTTAATAACTATTTTCTGGTTTAATTTTTTTTTTATTATATTATTACTTATTTATTTGTTTTTGCTTTAGAGGCCTTCAAAAGTGAAAAGCAAGGCAGCCAGTACTAACAATAGATTTGAAGGCATTAAGAAACCGAACTCTGCTACTCTCTATAAAAGCGCCTCATTTATGTTATTTTATCTTATCTTATAAGATACATTTAGCCCTGACAAATTTCAAATAAAACATTTGTATTTGTTTATTTTGGATTATAAGCGTTTGAGTAATTTAAAAAAATCTTTCAGATCCGAACACAATAATAGCGACATATTCTTATAAACCTTTCTCAACATGTGTCATGTTTAGATTTTTACATTGCAATAGGATTAAACCACAGACCATATTATACATAGGTCTATGGATTCAACTTTTTGAAAGGAAATTGGTCCACACCCACTTTTTATGAGTTCCGGTAGGACTATGTTGATTACAGAAAAAAACTCTGGATCTAGCCTGATGTTTGATTTAGTGAATTGGTTTCTTATTGCGTACGTCTGTTTTGATGTAATTCAAGGTAAGAAATGTTTAAATCTAGATATAAAAAAACCCATTTGCAATGAACATATTTAGATCAATAAAAGATAAGAATTAAAGTTATTAAAAGGATATATACAATACACTGAAATTCGTAGAAATGTAGATCTACCTTTATCGCTGGTGCAATTAGAGCATGACATGTGCTGCCTAAGTCAGCCAGGAAAACTAATAACTTAGCAGAGTTTAAGTCACTGATTAACATGCATGACTAGATTTACTCGTGAAAAGCGTAGGATGTAATTATCTTCTATAACTAATGTGATGAGAAAATAAATTAACATCTGTAACTTATTTAATGAGATAAACGAATTATATCTTTAGACGATAAAACACACTGTTACTTCGTAGATTGTCTTCTATTATTAGATAAGATAGATAGATAGATAGATAGATAGATAGATAGATAGATAGATAGATAGATAGATAGATAGATAGATAGATGGATAGATGGATGGATGGATGGATGGATGGATGGATGGATAGATAGATGGATAGATGGATGGATGGATGGATGGATGGATGGATGGATGGATGGATAGATAGATAGATAGATAGACAGAAAGAGATAGATAGATAGACAGAAAGATAGATAGACATAAAGATAGATAGATAGATAGATAGATAGATAGATAGATAGATAGATAGATAGATAGATAGATAGATAGATAGATAGATAGATAGATAGATAGATAGATAGATAGATAGATAGATAGATGCCCTAAGTATGTGTGTATCAATATGTAAAATTCAATCAGTGTCTTTATTGTCCCAGGATGCTACGGTCAGTTCATGTTTCCTGAAGATTTGTCCGGCACATGGACTGTAACGGGCCAAAACGAGTTTGTCTTTCAGAGGTCGGCCTTGTCTGGCTACGCCATCTGTCCCATAACAGCCTACTCATGCAAGAACTACCCCTCTACCTGGGAGCTTGTACTCAGTCAAAGAAACACTTACGTCCTCAGGTAATTGAAGGTCTTACCTCTTGGTAAAAGTTGGAATTTACGATAAGATTATTTTATAACGCTACCGTCACTTGGTCCAGGTGACCAGGTTGGAATCTGATTCTCCTTGACCACGCTTCTTCTATATTTTTCTATCTTCTATTTGGTACTAGTCGATGGAACACTATTTAATCATAATGATGTTTCCTTATCGCTTTCGACTCTATTTCAAAATATGGGCATTTCAGAACGAGAAAAATATTTCCAGGACACAAGGTTTCTCGCGTGTGGAATGTATTTGTAAAGTCATCCGGAAGTGGTGTATCTAAGGATTTTGGGGCCCGGGAAGGGGGGGAGGAGAGGCTTGACCTCTTTCGCGAAAGCTGCACTTTGACATACGTTAGACACACTGTAGAAGACAGATATTGAACACGTCATTTTAGTGACGACATAGGCATTTGGTTAGTGATTATGATGTTGAATTGTAGACTTTGAGGAGATATCGCTAAACTCTCAAAGGGATTACATCGTATTTAGATCTAGTTACTGACTTGACTTTGGCCCATTCGGTATTAAAGTTCGTTATTTTTTTCATCACGAATGGACGTACTTACTGTGCATTGATCCTTTTGTGGCACTGTATGATAATAGTTCGTACTCGCTTATGTATAGCACCATACAGAGTACCCAAGCATCTAGGATTATTATCAAGGTACTGTAGAAATACATTTATCATAACTCGCACATATATCCGTTACACATTCGACATCATGACATGATGTAACGGAGTAATATTTAATGAAAAATTAAATTCCAGACACTCATTTGGTGCCCTGAAATTGCAAAATATACGAAAAAGTCCTAGAAATATCCGGAAATTATTAAAATCTATTGAAAACTCATATCTATCTCCTGAAATATACAGGCGAAAATTGTCTTCTTTTTTTTTTCACTCTTAAATTACTTAGGATAACTCCCTCGGTCCAAGTTGCAAAAATAAAAGAGTGATCTTTCCATTGTGTCCAAACTCTGTCGCTTCGATAGTTACTACAGAGTAGATTACCCCCCCCCCCCTTTTTTTTTTTAAACGTGAGGTAGAAATAAAACAAAAGAGTGATATTACACCGGTCCTGCCCTGCTATTTTGTGACTACGTTTTCTCCCCCCTCCCAACTCTTGTTTTCTCGTGGACTATCCGCAGAGTGATCTTTCCTTTACTCCTTAGTACTCGTTTAAACTGTTGAGGGAAGAAGAGAATTATATATATAGATTGTTAGTCTAGATCTAATAGAAATTTAAATACATGACTGATCCAAACTAATTGACACAACTACGCTTAATATAAGCTTTTTTTTTCTCTAAGTACCTTTTTTTATAAAAAAAAAAAATAAAATAACACTTGTATGGGTAGGTTTTGTATCTGGGTAATTTCTATTTCTCATTGCTTGTTCGCAGGTCCATAGCCTTTGACCAAGATGAGGATCCTACCATCAAAGTTCAACTCTACACCTGTCTCTATCTCAAAAATGTATCAGCTGGGATGTACCTCGCCTTCCAGAGTCCTCGCAGTAGGTAACTAGATCTACTTAGACTTAGATCTCCCCCCCCCCCTTCTCCGTCTGCGCAGTAGTTGTCAATCTTGTCTCCATACAGTCCCTGGCAAACGTCTCTAGAGTCTCTTCCAAACCGGAAAAGTAAATAGAGCTTAGTTTAAATCTGGGTTTTAACGATTCCTCAAAACTGGGCAAACTCTGGTTTGACCATTATAATTTTTTTAAAGTAGAAAGAAAAAGAAGTACATTCCAAGCACAAGACATGTATATATTCTTTAATAATACTTCATCAACTTTCACGTAAAGTTAACTTCTCAATTCAATAACAACTTGACTTGATACTTCATCAATAAAACTTAAAGATACATGAAACTTCACTTAGTATAACATTCAACTTCAACTAATAATATTACTTCAACTAATAAAACTTTAATGGATTACTCTACCAAACTATTACTAAGTGAGGACTAAGCGAGGACCATCGCTCTATAAGAACCACTACTATGCGAGGACCCCGTCTAACTGACTTTCCACTAATTTATACTTTTTTTAATCGGATGTTCTAGAACAGGGCTTCTCAACCTGTGGGTCGTGACCCCCTCGGGGGTCGATTGACGATTTGCCAGGGGTCGCCAAAGACCATCGAAAAAGTCTATTCTTCTATTGCTGTGTCTGTGAGCGAGGGGGAGGGGGGGTCGCAGCAAAGTGGGGGATTGTAAAAAGGGGTCGCCGAGCTTAAAAGGTTGAGAACCGCTGTTCTAGAATCATGGAAATTTATCAGATAATTATTTTAGTAACTTTGACCTTCTAGAAGCTGACGTGTGCTATTTTTTTCCTTTACCTTTCTTTGATTGGATACCTACAATTAACTTGTTTACGCTGGACAGCACTGACTTGACCTCGAGCTTCTAGAAACTGGTCGAAATAGGTCACAATTACAATATCTTATTAAATATATTAATGTTGCTACCTGTGCTGCTACTTGTGTTGATCATTTACATAATGATACCAGCTTTAAAACAAACGATCTTGAGTATAAGGTACAAGAGGGTCGTGGAAGCAGAGTGGAAGGCGTTGGCTTCCGACCCGAGAGTCTCGGGCTCGAGTCCCAGTGAAGAATGAGATTTTGATTTTCTTAATTTTTAAGGTGCCCTTTAATCAACCCAACTCTAATGTGTACCGTGAATGAAATTAGTTGGGGGGGGGGGAATTAAAAAAATCGGTTGGTCGTTGTGCTGGACACATGACACGTTTGCTAACCTAGGGTCACAGAAACATAATCTCAACATTATCTGCCCTCATGTCTTACTATAACATGGTATGTCATAAAGATGTGTACTTTTTTTTTTCTACAGTTCGTAATAGCGATTACAACGACTATGTTCTAGAAGTAACAGTAAATAAAGAAATCAACTTATCAAGCGTCTGCAATTTCCTGGAAAAAACACTTCCGGCGGCACGTAACTTTTTGCTTATCAGAAAGGGTCAGTATAGTCCAAGCGTGAATGTTTTCAACCCATTTCACGCCATTTAGAATACTCATATCTCATGTTCTTTGCTCTTTCAAAATATTAAAGGGTTGTGAGTCTTTTCGACTCGTCACTAAAAGTCAAATATTGTAGTCAATGGTATAAACCCAGATCTAGTAGCATTTAAACTTAGATGCATTTTTTCCCTCTTTGAAGTAGATATCCTTGGAAGACGCTAGACACGGATAGGCCACACCCTTCACACACCCTTCACAAACCCTTCACAAACCCTTCACACACCCTTCACAAACCCTTCACAAACCCTTAACAAACCCTTCACACACCCTTCACACACCCTTCACACACCCTTCACAAACCCTTCACACACCCTTCACAAACCTGCCTAAAAAGACCTTACACAGAACCAACATGGAAAGAGGAAGAGGGGACAGCCCAGGAATACATGGCGCCGCGATTTCTAGGTAGATGCCAAGCAGATTGGGGACAATCTGGAGAGACTCGCTCAGAACTGAGACGCCTGGAGAAAGCTGGTTGGTGGCCTGTGCTCCAAGATGGGACCACAATTAGAGATGAGATAGTATATCTCTATAATTGAGACTCGGCTTCAAAGAAAAAAATTAATGTCTTTTACGCAGGCTGTATTTAGTCAAGATAGCTTAAATAGTCTATAGGCTTAGAATTCCTTAGTAACCCTTGAAAGAAAACGGACATTCAATGTTAGTGTGTCTCTATTTCGGTCATCTTAAAAAAGAACGGCTTTACTTGCATAGAGAAAACAAAACAGCTAGTAGCATTAGGTCCTTGAAAGAGATGGCTGGAGCGTTCTTATGAAGGTCGTGGGACCTAAATATGAGGCCCAAAGAAAAGCCCTGGTCGTTGACAGGAGCAGAAGACAAGGAGAAAACTTAAATAGATCCCTGGGGGACAGCAGCTTTAGCTAACCGAAAAAAACGCCGCCCTCCCCCCCCCCCCCAAAAAGAGCTATAATGATCCACTCAGGCGCCATTTCGCCCTTACTTGCATTGAGAAAAAGAGCTGGTAGCAGATGGCCTTTGAAAGAGAAAGCTGGGGCGCTCTCACGAAGGTCCTGAGACCTACATATGAAGTTCAAAGAAAAGGGTCGATGTCATGGGCAGACGGCGAGAAAAAAACTTAAATAGTTCCCTTGGAGGACAGCAGCTTTGTCTGCAGCAGATGTGTTGAAATAAGGTTTGTTATGTCTCCCGGCATAGTTCACTCAAACTTATTCCTTGGAATCTATGATAATGTGGAGATCTATGATAATGTGGAGATCTATGATAATGTGGAGATCTATGATAATGTGGAGATCTATGATAATGTGGAGATCTATGATAATGTGGAGATCTATGATAATGTGGATATCTAAGATAATGTGGAGATTTATGATAAAGTGAAGATCTATGATAAAGTGGACATCTATGATAATGTGGATATCTATGATAAAGTGGAGATCTATGATAATGTGGAGATCTATGATAAAGTGAAGATCTATGATAAAGTGGAGATCTATGATAATGTGGATATCTATGATAAAGTGGAGATCTATGATAATGTGGATATCTATGATAATGGCCTTTGAAAGAGAAAGCTGGGGCGCTCTCACGAAGGTCCTGAGACCTACATATGAAGTTCAAAGAAAAGGGTCGATGTCATGGGCAGACGGCGAGAAAAAAACTTAAATAGTTCCCTTGGAGGACAGCAGCTTTGTCTGCAGCAGATGTGTTGAAATAAGGTTTGTTATGTCTCCCGGCATAGTTCACTCAAACTTATTCCTTGGAATCTATGATAATGTGGAGATCTATGATAATGTGGAGATCTATGATAATGTGGAGATCTATGATAATGTGGAGATCTATGATAATGTGGAGATCTATGATAATGTGGAGATCTATGATAATGTGGATATCTAAGATAATGTGGAGATTTATGATAAAGTGAAGATCTATGATAAAGTGGACATCTATGATAATGTGGATATCTATGATAAAGTGGAGATCTATGATAATGTGGAGATCTATGATAAAGTGAAGATCTATGATAAAGTGGAGATCTATGATAATGTGGATATCTATGATAAAGTGGAGATCTATGATAATGTGGATATCTATGATAATGTGGATATCTTGATAATGTGGAGATCTATGATAATGTGGATATCTATGATAAAGTGGAGATCTATGATAATGTGGATATATATGATAATGTGGAGATTTATGATAAAGTGAGATCTATGATAATGTGGAGATCTATGATAAAGTGGAGATCTATGATAATGTGGAGATCTATGATAAAGTGGAGATCTATGATAAAGTGGAGATCTATGATAAAGTGAAGATCTATGATAATGTGGAGATCTATGATTGTAATACCTCTTCTGGTGTTTTATTAAAGTGTCTGCTACACAATAATGAAATATACTTCTCTTGACTTGATTTGCTGCACTTCTATTATCGCGGATGCAACCAACACAACACAACACAACACATATTGAAATGTAATAATCAACTCCTTGATTTGGAGACGTTGCACATTTATTGGTAAAAAATAAAATACACAATCCAGCTTCAAAGGCATAAATGCTGAAGAACAATCAGAATCACTTATAAAATATTACATCCCACATCTTCAAGGATTATGTCTCGCAAATTCACAAACAACATGGATCGTAAGTCCTAACACTACTAGAACCAAAGTAGAGACTGATGTCTGGCCATGTGGCCAGATGTCTAAACGAGGCTTACCCATAATTCCCAACTAGATTTCACTTTAAAATTTTGCATAATTATTCATTGTCGAGGACAAATTACGAATCTATCAAAAAGTTAATTAATTAGTTTATCATCCAGTGATCATTAATTAATTTGTTTTATGTAGAAGTAGGAGATACAAAACTTGCAGTATTGAGATATATTGCAGTGATTGTGCGGTGCTTTCCTTGTTAAATCTTTCTGTTTTTTCAAAAGTATTTTTTTTAAATAAATATTTTGATTATTTTCACAATACTAATCTGGGTATATATTTTTTTGTTTCATGTCAATCCCCCAGATATTCGCTACGTGAAGAAATTAAATCCTCACATGTGCGCTGATAACATAATGGGAAGTTTCTCAGGTCACGATGATGAAAACCTGTGCTGGGTGAAAGTCGACTCCTGCGCAGAGCAGGGCAAACTCCTTGTCGGAAGCAACTGTACAGAAGGCATATTTAGTACACTGACAAATCAAAATGCAGGTATGAACACAGAATACATATCACATCTATTTGACATGTTAATATTACAAAGCGTATATCACCTACTCACTGGTAAATATTGGTACACATTTCTCCGACACCGAATTTCGGATCAAACTAGAATTTTGCGCAATTATTTCTTCTACCAGCCAACAAACAAAACGTAACCAATGAGTTAATTAACTTTTGGTAATTAATTATCTTGTTTGGTATCTCGAACGAACAAGGGAAAGAAATAGTACTTGACTTATGTGCTTGGATAAGCTGAATTGTGGGTCGCCACTTTAAAGTAAGTTTGAAACAAAAAATAGACAACTATACAATCTTCTATTTGCCTATTTAGCAGAGTGGTTAGTATGTCGGCTTGAGGAGGCATGAGCCAGATGGAGAACTGAATGTCTATACGTTTCTAAAATCAATAGAATGTGCTCTTGATTATCAATGTTTTTATACTGTCGTGTTATATTAAACAATCCATCGTGTGGAATTTCTGATTAATCAAATAGTAAAGTAAAAGTTTCACTTTCAGACCATGCGTTATTTGTGGCCGATGATGTTTAAGGTCATCTATTTCTTTGGCCAACGGTTAACGAGCGGGGTGTCATGTGGCCAGCCAGCACAACGACCAACCGCCTTTCCTTTCCCTAACTAAAGGCAGGTGCCCATTAGAGCTGGGTGGACTCAGAGGCACCTATAAAAATCCCGAATTTCAAAATCCCAGTCTTCACCGATATTTGAACCCAGTACCCCAGGTTCGAAGCCAGGCTCTTGGCCACTTAGCCAGGTCGGTGTTTAAGAAATGCTTTATATTTATGGCAAGTCTCTTCAAGATTTATACAGACAATTTTGTGTTTCCATTAGTAATACAAAACATTGTATTTTAGCCACGTAGTCTGGAGAAAATGTAGGCAAGGTGGTGGGTGTGGTTTGTCTAACTGCTTAGGCCTCGAGGGGTTCATATCATTTTATTTAGGGTATATTGGCCAGGACATTGGACCTATAGTATATTGTACTTTTAGACTGTCTGTATTCTAGATAGAATTGAAAACAATAGACGGATACCTACTTTCTTATTGTCGCAATCCGCTTACTTGTTTATAGTGTTTTACTTGAACCAGTGGGCGTGTACGGCTGAGAAGGTCTATTTAGAAGCAGTGGCGTAGCTAGGGTGGGGAAGGGGGGGGTCTAAATTTTAAAATCCCCCAAATGAGGGGGGGGGGGCAAATGCTTTCCAAAATTTGTTTTTAAATTGAATATTACTCCATTATTTCATGTCATAATGTTAAATTTCAAAATTCACGGGTCCAAAAGAGGTCAAGCACCCCGGGGACCCGGATTTCCTATGTATGCCACTGTTAAGAAGTGCACTGCTCACCTCCATAACAGGAGGGCAGGGCCAGAAAAGTCTTAATTTATATTTCCTAGTTTAAACTTCTTGATCTGAGTTGCCTGCTCTATACAGCCTGCTTTAACTTGCTGCAACAAATAGCCCAATTTGAATTGCCTATTAAAAATGGATTGCTCTAAATAGCTTGTTTTAAGTGTCTTCTCTAATTTGCCTGCCCTAAAATGCATGCTCTAAACTACTAGCCACAAAATGTCCGCATTAATTTGCTACTCCAAATTGCCTGCTCTGAATTGCCTGCTGTAAAATTACTATAAATAGCTCGCTCCAAAATGGCTTGGTCTAAATTGTGTGCTCTAAATTCTCTTCTTGATATTGCCTGCCCTGAATCGCCTGCTTTAAATTGTCTACTCTTAATGGCTTGTTCTAAATTGTCTTCACCCGTTTGTTCACGTTATGTCTTTATATAACAATTGAAGTTCTAATGAGAAGTTAAATAAAGCAATGTAAAGTTTTAAATTATATTCTATATTTATCTTTACCTTTGGTACCACAGATAAACTAATCTGTCTCTATAGTCAAAGCGAGGCTGACATTGAGAGGCTAAATGTTCTATATAATACAGACCAACTTATTTATCTGTCAAGCTTGGTAAGGAATTTATTTATACCAGTGATGCCCAAACTACGGCCCGCGGGCAGGATGCTTTATCCGGCCCGTCTAAACATGTTTACAAGCACTTCATTGAGTAGACAAACGTTTCACTAATAAAACAGATAAAACCGATCTTACATAATAGCCATACGTGTGTACGTAGGCCAAATAGTGCTACGGGTTTCTAATAAAACTATTTAAAATGGTGTATTCTCTATTTCTTTAGTTTTTATCTATTCGATGATGTGGCCCGCGACACGAGTGTCGGAAATTAAACTGGTCCCCCCGGCCGAAAATGGTTGGGCGTCACTGATTTATACTGTTAAATGTCTAGTGCTGGCCTAATTAATTTCACTGTCAATCGCCCAGTGCTGGTCTATTTATTTTACTATCAAATTTTGTGTGCTGGTCTACAAAATGTGTTATTACACTTTAACTTCGCTCTTAAATATTAGTGCAGGTCGAATTGATTTCACTGTCAATCGCCTAGTGTTGGTCTTGCCGATTTCATTGTCTTACGAATATTGCTTTTCTTAATGATTTCACTGTTTAAAAAAATCTAGAGCATGTTTAATTAATTTCACCATCACATGTTTAGAGTTGCTTTGTTTAATCTAACCATCACTTGACTGGCCGATAAAAAGTCAATACCCCCCTTCAGACCTTGTGATCTATAGGGCAGACGATGTGGATGGTCTACGATTTGCGAGGGTGTCATGTAGCCATCACAGCGACCAACCGCCTTTACTTTTCCCCCCAAGTAATGTCAGGTACCCATTAGATCTGGATGAAGTCAGAGACGTCCAAAGATCCCGGTTCGATGTGTCTATGTAATTATTTTTTTATTGTCTAAGAATATAATAACTCTATTACCTCAGTGGCGGTAACCCTAATTGTCATTAATGGGAAGAGTGGTCGAAAGGCTAAGTACGCTTGAGCTTTGTTTGTCTTGGCTACCTATGAAGGGGGCTCGAGGCTCGACACCCAACTCGAGCAGAGCTGTGTTTACTGAGCGTCTAAAGGCAGCACACAAAAAAACTTCTCCCAGATACCCCCTACCCACCCCACTGGTCCACAAATGAGATTGGACCAAAGCGCTCTGAGCATGCCATATACTTATTGAGTTTTCTGCATGTTTCAGTCACTCTACTATATGAACGAGAACAAGGAAGAACTTATCATTAAAGTGTTTAAAAAAGAGAAACTTTCGCTTGACGCAAACAAAGTCCTAGTATACCAACTGAAGAGACTCAGTAAGTACAGACCTAAATGTTCCCTACAATGACGAAATGGTTGTGTCGGAGTTTTTCTGCCTTGGTCATTGTGACGACCAGCGTGTATTGCTAGTATGTGTGGCTTGATTTGTGTCGGGGAGGGGGGGGGTGATTGTATGAGTGCGCCATGTGCTGACAAGCAGAAATAAAAATGATGAGGGTGGAAGATTGCATCTTATCTCTTAATGTCAATATTTTATCATTATTCTTAGCACATTTATAACGAGAGTTAGTATATGCATAATATATGATAGTATAACGTACGAGCCGACCCGCGGCGTAGATACCCACCCTTTTTTTTTTCCTGAGCCTCGCTCTCTGTCACCGCGAAAGTTACGTGGGGTAACTCTAGTAGTCCGACTTTTTCACCGTGGTGTCCTGCATATATATATATATATATATGGCCGGGGGGGGGGGAATCTCCCCTAACCTCCCCTCGAAAAAGAATCCTGTTACACCGACTGTACCAATGCTTCACCTCATGTGACTGACATGCATACCTCTGTACTGCCGGACCAAACTCTACTGGTTTCTTCACCTCATCCTGGACTCGTAATGGATACAGCTGTAACTAACCAAGTTTACACTAGACTTGCTGTACTAGACACGCAAAGCATCGGTCACTGAATCGTGGGATGGTAAAGAGTCTGGACTCTGACCCTTCTCTTTTTATACAGGGTCCTTGAAGGCCTTCTCGAAAGCTATATAGCACCGCCAGTTATATCACGCGCTCATCAGTACACAGATCATACCTGAAGGATCATCGCGTCGCCTCGTTCCACGGTTAACCTCTCGCTAGCGCTAGCCTTTTTTATCTACGTAAGTCGATTACACACCCACGATTAACCCTATCCCTGCAGACACTACAGTAAAAAGAGAATATATATTTTAAACGTCATCATAATAAAATTAAAAAAAAAAGTTTCTCTTTTAGACCTAACTATCTATGGGGCATCTGTTTCTATGGCCAACGGGTGTCATGTGGTCAGCACAACGACCAACCGCCTTTACTTTCCCCAACTAAAACCAGGTACACATTAGAGTTGGGTGGACTCAAGGACGCCCTA